>NW_023225148.1:0-1071 GCF_002007445.2 Ailuropoda melanoleuca | reverse complement strand
TAAAGCAACATTTTAGGAGATCTGATCTAACATCCCAGAAGCTAGCCTGTGAAAAGGACGGAAGGATAAGCTCCCCCTTCCATTAAGCTCCCTGAAATAATGGATTCCTCTATTCATCTGACAAATACTTTTTGAGCATGTGCTATGGGTCAGAGACTATCCTAGGTCATGAGGAATCAGCTTTGAACGGGGAGACAAAGCCACGATCTTCACGGGGTGTACCTTCCAGGGGAGAAAACAGACAATGACACAAAAAGAAGAAAAAGTCAGATAATGACAAGTCTCATGGGAGTCCTACAATGATGTGGCTGTTTCGGATTGAGTGGCCGTAGATGGTCTCTCTATGGAGGAGGTGACATAAATCCCAGGCGTTGCAGCCTATAGATGGATATTACTCTTACTGTATTCGTGAGTATGTGTGGGTGTATATAACACCTGATATGCATAGAGAGTAATATACATTATATCCATTACTATATTTGACAATCTATCAAATGTCACATTTACTTATGTGGCAGTTTGGGAATCAAAAGTCCACGCTTTTGCAGGTGAACAGTGGTTCGGAAAGCCTGTTAAAGCTGCGAGTGTCTTTCATCAAGTGGAAATCCAATGGAGAAGACCAAAAAAAAGGGTAGAGTTTCCTTAGGTGGATACCGGTGACCCCCACACTTTCTCCCGAGGGCCTAAGCACAGCCCAGGACCCCACATCACCATAATTTCTGATGCCACCACAATGGTACAAGGTACTATTAGCCTGATTGTGGTGTCGCCTAGCACAAGACACCGAGTTTCTGGAATAGGGCCGATGGTCTGGGAGCTTTGAAAGGCCTGCTGAAGGACGAACCAACACTGGCAACTGACTGCAACTACAGAAGGAAGGATGTGAGCAATCAGGATGTCTAAGATTTCCACCCTGGGCCACAGGGGAAAATGAGAACCTCAGCATGCATGGCATGGGGAAGCTGGACGGGAGGAAGATGGGGGTCAGCAGGAAATGTCAGAGAAGAGAGTGCTAACCAAACAGGAGGGCATCCAAATGCCCTTCCTTCTAGTTGGGAAGACTAGTTCTTG
>NW_023225147.1:0-749 GCF_002007445.2 Ailuropoda melanoleuca | reverse complement strand
AAAAAAAAATCTGTATAGACCTGAAAGTGGAATAGCTGGGTTGAGGTTGTATTAATTTTCAACTTTAAGGGATGTATCAAAATTGATTATATGAATGTGAAAGCAATATGTTTTTATTTCCCCATATCATATCAAAACTTAATTTCATGGATCTTGTTAATTTTGTCCACTTAAATGAATGTGTGAAATAGTATCACATTTTAAATCTACATTTTCTTAATTGGTGGTGAAATATATGTTTCTTAGACTTACTGGCCATTTTTTTTTCTTTGTAAAGCCCTGCTATTATATCCTTCGCTCATTTTTATGATCCTATGTCAGCCTGTGGTATGTTTTTTGTTTTTTTGTTTTTTTTTGGTATGTCTTTTTAATTTTTTTATAGCAGTTCTATTTTTCCTACACAGAAGTTCATCACTTAGCATAGATCAGGTTATGCTGTATTAACAACCTCCAAATTTTAATGACTTAGTGCAACAAAGAATTATTTTTTTCATAGATAATCTGTTGTGGGTTCCCAGGTGGCTCTTCAGGAAAGCTGTCCCCCATACAACCACCAGCAATCTAGGTTGCTCTGACTTTTCAGCACAAATCTTCCTCCATAATTCCTGTGGCAGAAAGGAGAGAGCTGGAAAGTCTTGAATGGGCAGTTAAGCTCCTATGTCCAGAAGTGACACAGATTATCTTCTCTCACAACTCATTGTCTGGAACTGGTCTCATGACATCAGTTTAACTGCGAGGGGTGTGGTAGC
>NW_023225146.1:457-582 GCF_002007445.2 Ailuropoda melanoleuca | reverse complement strand
GCTTGTGTTCCCTCTCTCGCTGGCTGTCTCTCTGTGTCAAATAAATAAAATCTTTAAAAAAATAATAAAATCTTGGAGGAAGCAAACCATAAAACAGACTCTTAACTACAGAGAACAAACTGAGG
>NW_023225146.1:0-435 GCF_002007445.2 Ailuropoda melanoleuca | reverse complement strand
GGCTGCTGGAGGGGAGGTGGGTGGGGGATGGGCTAGATGGGGGATGTGCATTAAGGAGGGCACTTGCTGGGATGAGCACTGGATGTTGTATGTGAGTGACGGATCACTAAATTCCACTCCTGAAACTCATATTACACTATATGTTTGCTAACTAGAATTTAAATTAAAAGTTCAAACATAAATAAATAAACTTATTTTATGACACCATCCACGTTTTCAAAGCCCTCCAGGTGACTCTAAGACAAGCCGACACTCGAGAGCCCCCCACTGATCTAGAGGACATTGCGATGGGCTAAATACGCAGAGATCTGGATCGAGTCCTGATTTAACTGGGCGCCTCCGGTTTGTCCCTTAACCGCACCTGCTTCCACCCGTTCACTTACAAAGTGAGAAAGATGCTACATTTTCGTTACATGCTTTTAATGAACTAATGGT
>NW_023225145.1:0-749 GCF_002007445.2 Ailuropoda melanoleuca | reverse complement strand
ATGATTTAAAAATATTTCTTCCCTAAACTCCTTAGCTGCTAATAAAGTTACTAAAGTATCAACAGTAAGCCTAAGACATGCTATTAAACTATGGTATTTTGGATCTGTGCTTACAGTATTCTCATTAAGAACATGTATAATACTTTGGAAAGGATGCTAAAATAAGAGAAAAGTCCAAGGCTGTGGCATTCACGATCAATATTTAATATAGTATTTATATAGAGCAGGCATTAAATAAGGTTAGCTAAGAGGTTACCTTGAATTCAAAATAAATTCACTATACTGGAATAGTGTCAAGTATTTAAAATAGTATTGTTTTCTAGTACATCTGCATGAGAAATCATCTTTTTCAGTATCCCAACATCCCGAGAGGATGTACTCTGTCTTTCGTACCTCAACTCCAGGGCAAGGGAACAGAATGGTCACCTTCAGGCTCTCCTACTATGGGAAAACACTAAAATGAAAGGTCAATAGGGGCTAAGCCTTTATTATCTTCTCTTTAATATCACTTTAAATTTTAGGTTCTACTTAGAAAGTGTTCAATAGGCAATTGCTAACTAATTGCAATTTATGGAGGTTAAAAAAATATCCTCAAAAACAGGACACCTTAGTAAGACTCATAAAAAAGAAAATACAGAACCTGGTATCATATTGCTTAGTATGGCTCCAAGGGGTTTTTACATTAATAAATGATAAGATGATTGAGGGTTGTTAAATACCTACTTATACATTCAGAATTGTTCTGACTT
>NW_023225144.1:0-749 GCF_002007445.2 Ailuropoda melanoleuca | reverse complement strand
AAAAAAAAGTCAATATGCAACTAATATCTGATTATTAAAACTGTGTTACAAAAAATCAAACAGATGTCATGTAGCAGCTTTTTACCCAGGTAATAAATTATGAAATAATGATAACTTGACTTTACAAATTTATCTTCCACACGAGCATCCAATTTATACTTGTCTAAGTTCCTGTCAGTATTAATAATGTGCATCATTAAAGAACACTAGGAGCAGCTGGGATAAAGAGGAGAGGTGAAGCAGAATAAATAGAGGACTGTCTTTTAATCAGCGAAGGCAACCCATACAAAAGGAGGAAAAATAAAATCTTCAAGAAAAACATTTGAATGCATTATAAAATAGTTTAAAACTTTTAATGGAGACCAGGCTATTAAGAAAATATTTGTTTTATGCCAAAATCACTCAATTTAGTTTAATTTTGATACATACGAATGTTTATACCTATAGTTTATAATTATTTGAATTAATCATTTTGACTCATATCTAGCAAGGATGAATGTGCATCAGTGTAACTGTTATAATTACTCCATAAAAATTAATTTTAAATGTGTACTGTAATTCAAAATTTATTCTACTCCAATTAATATCAAAATAATATTTTAGTATTGCATAATACCAAGTATAATTTTTCTTCCAGATATGTATATATAATTTATATTGGGCATTCTGAATATCCTACCTTAACCATATACCTTTCCTGGAATGTACTCAAATACATTTTGGTTTTGTTTTTTAAGATTTTATTTATT
>NW_023225143.1:0-749 GCF_002007445.2 Ailuropoda melanoleuca | reverse complement strand
TAACGCTGGGATCACGCCCTGAGCCGAAGGCAGACGCTTAACCGCTGTGCCACCCAGGCGCCCCTGTACCACCTTTTTTTAAAACCTGAGAATGCCAGATGAGTCTGAGCAAGATGTTATCTATTCCTACTCTGTCCTTCGCGCTGTGATGCCTGCAATAGGTGAGTATCCTCTTCTTCCTCCCCCCAAAATGTCTGAGAGCCAGAGGTAGACCGTGATGAGCTTCGAAGCAGTCCCCCTCACCACATTCCTACTGGCCATCCAGTCCATGGGTCACAGTGTTATTCTACAGTAGGACCGATTTTCCTTCTCCTTACAATGTCATCCACTGAATTCCCAGGAGCTCTGTACATATTCAGGAAAGGTGAAGCCAGAGACATTCTGTTCATCATCTCCTGGGAGCTGTCACTCGACTATGGCAATATTACCCTTTTCTTCCCTGGCTAGCTGTATGCTTATTATGCATTTTTCAAAAAGAAATAATGTATAGTAGAGATACATACACAAATTGCAAATAACCATAAAAATAATCAAGAGAGTGACAAATACAAAGGTCAGAATACTACTTCAGAAGGATGGTACGACAACTACTATTAAAAAAACAGAAAATAAGTATAAGCAAAAATGAGAAGAAATTGAAAATCCTGTGCACTGTTGGCAGGAATGTAAAATGATGCAGCCACTATGGAAAACAGTATGGCAGCTTCTCAAAAAATTGAAAATAGGGGCGCCTAGGTGGCGCAGTCGTT
>NW_023225142.1:0-749 GCF_002007445.2 Ailuropoda melanoleuca | reverse complement strand
ACACACACACACACACACACACACACACACACACACACACACACCTCTTTACTAGGTAAATTTCTATTCATTCCTTAGGACTCAGTCATATATCCCAAACTTCAATATTTTCCCTGTGGTCTCTCACCTTCCAATCTAGATTATAGCCTACTTATATTCTTCAATAACAACCTGTGAATAGATCTAATATAGCACTTCCTTTACAGAACTGCAAATCCTTCCTTGTCCTTCTCACTCTACTTTAAATCCTCTGGGAAAGAGGCAAAGTGTTTTTTTCTCTGCTGCATGCAACATTTCTAGCACAGCAACCATCCATTTACACTGAATAAAAAATAAATGCATATATGGAATAATCAGCTCGTTTCTTCCAATAGTTTCCCAAATCATTCCCTAGTAAGTTGTTATTAATTATTTGAATATTTGATCTAAATATAAATGTTTAAAAAGCTTGGTGCTACTACAAGCTAAGGTAATTTTATTATCTTATATTACTGATCAACGATTGCTTCCTATTTACATTATATCAATTTAAATTTATTTGCTAGACTTTCAAGTTTATCCATAATTGTTCTCTAACCTCATTATGCAAATGTAGTCCTCACAGTTTTTGACATATTCTCTAGTCCTATCTTTATGTATACACTCATATTTTCCCTCAGGGAAAATAGTTCATAGATACCCTCTCTTGTCAAACCTTTTAACCTTTTGTTATAATTTATAACAAAGTCTTAAGCAATTAATAACTTACC
>NW_023225141.1:0-749 GCF_002007445.2 Ailuropoda melanoleuca | reverse complement strand
CACACACACACACACACACACAAATACACACACACATGCACATACACACCAGACTATAGAGAACAAACTGGTGGTTCCCAGAGGGGAGATGGGTGGGGGGTAGGGTAAAACAGACAAAGGGGATTAAGAGCACACTTATCTTCATGAGCCCTGAATAACGTACAGAATTGTTGGATCATTATATTGTACACCTGAAACTAATAAGACAGTGTATGCTTCCCCCAAAATACATAAACTGGTACAAAGAACCCAAATAATAGGTGAGAAAGTGTATCAGGATTTATGTAATGCTTACACATATCATATAATAGGTAATTTTTACCAAGGACTTATTATGTGCCAAGAACCTAAGTATTTTGCAGTATTAATTTATTTTAATCCTCACAACAAACTTTGAGCAAGGTACTATAATTATTTCCATTTTACAGATGACAAAACAAAGGCACAGGTGTACTTCCTCTCTGGCCCAAGTCTATACAGTTTAAATCCATAGAGTCTGGTTCCTGATACTGTGCTCTTTAGAGTACAAGATGCATTACTCCCTTTAATCCTGATACTAACCTGAGAGAGGCATTATTATGTCCTTATTTCATAAATGAGGGCACTGAAGTTTGGAGAAGTTAGGGTCCTTGACCAAGAAAGAGCACGGAGCCAGCAAGTTGAGGAGCTGGGAAGATTCTCCAAGTCCAGTGATTCAGTGTATAGCTGCTCAACCCAAGGACACAAGGCCTAATTGCCCGGGCTGTACA
>NW_023225140.1:0-749 GCF_002007445.2 Ailuropoda melanoleuca | reverse complement strand
GACTCAGGAAAACACAGTCATTTCGAATATTCTCATTCTTTCTCTTGCGTGCCCCCCTTTGTCTTTTGCTTTCACTTCCTGAGACAGACACAACCCCCTCACAAATCTTACACTGACTGATGAGTTAGGTAGTTAGTTCTGGTCTCAGTAACTGTAACTCACAAGAGTTTTTTCTAGTTATCTTGCTGTTCCTTTCAAAAAAGAAAAAAAAGAGCATTCTGTTCGTGTTTTTTGGGTGCATATCTTCTCTTATTGTAGATTTTTACAGAGATTTTTTTTTCTCTTGTTTTCTTCTGTTCCTTATGTTGCTTTCCTTTCCTTAGAATTTTCTTCCCTGATAGCTTAGGCACTGCCTTCATGATTTCTCCAAATGTCTGGTGATCCTTGGTGATCCTTTAGAATGAGGCACAAAAGCCTGGCTGGGGATTGATTCCATGCGTAAGGGCTCATTGGCCATTGGGATCCATTGGTCTGTAGGACACGGCCCAGCCATGTGTTTGGGGATTCCCGAATGTCAGCATCCATGGGTCTTTTCTCTGGAGGTGGTCTTCTCCAGAGAACACTCTCCCTCCCACCTCCTGCCTGGAGGACACTGGATGGGCTGGTGGAGTGAAGGGGTGGAGAGGGGCAGCAGCTGGCAGAGTTCAGAAGGTACTTTCACTTGGTATCGTTTTTCCCAGTGCATCTCCTTCCCTTCACCTTCCGCTGATCGTCATGTCCCTACCTCTAGGTCTTTCCTCACCGAATTT
>NW_023225139.1:0-749 GCF_002007445.2 Ailuropoda melanoleuca | reverse complement strand
GCTAACGACTGAGCCACCCAGGCGCCCCAACTGCAGAGAGTTTCTAAACGGATTAGTGTTATTCCTCACTGTTCAGATCTTTATTTTCTTTAAATTCCCGTACATACAAAATTGTAGAAAGTCTTTTTATTTTGTGGAAACTCTTTAAAATAGGTCCAACTGATTTGTAACTGCAGTGTGTTTGAACTGACAGTTACGTTAATAAACATTGTATTAATAAAATAGAAACTACTTCTAATTAGTAGAAATTCAAGTTACAATCTTTAATTTATCATGTAAAATAAATAGACTGTAAACATCATTGCTGATTTGTGAATTTCCAGGGACCAACGAGTAATTGTTTGACTTACTGTTGTAAGGAATGTACCCAAGTGACAAATAGAATTATCATTTAAATATGCTGAGGCTGGCATAATTGAGGATGTTGTGGAGTTGGTAGAAGCTATTTAGAAGTACTCTAAAATGGATGACAAACATAACCTCTGATTGAATTGGCACATGATTCAGAAACTACAGATTTTTCTTATGATTCTATCAGGGAATAATTAGCTGAAAGGATGAGCTTGGTGCCTAAGATTAATGGTAACATCAATAAGCTATTTGAACTCAATAGGCTAAAAATGAACACATGGAACACAGCAATTAAGCACAGTTGGTTTAAATAAAGCGCCCTTAGTTGCCAGGAAAATTACCCACTGTGTTTATGTTTTCATTGGGAAATATTTCTTGGGATTGGGGCAACCAAAGCA
>NW_023225138.1:0-749 GCF_002007445.2 Ailuropoda melanoleuca | reverse complement strand
TTAATCAGCCCAGAGCAAATACTGACTGGTCAAGCAAAGAAGGAGGTCTATTTCCATTCACTTATTCAGCAGATGTGCACATTCTATCCCACGATGTTCCAGGTGCCAGCACTATGCACAGGTGAAGGAGCCGAAAACGAGAGTAGACACAGAAAGAGAAGATCTTGTCAGCCTCACCATCAACATCACTAAGGCATCTGTCTACCCGATGTCCTGATCAAAACCAGTAGTCACTTTCAAGTCAGCCCTGCATCAGGGCACGAAGTTCAATTCTGATTGGTATTATTCAAGACTAAGATACCAGAAAAGGTGACGAATGCATAAGAGGGACAAGAAAAGATACAATGAAGAAAGGTAAGAACAACTGCAGTTGTCTGACCTAGAGAACAAGGCTGATTTCATTAGAGGCTTCAAATCCACAAAGGGCTTTTATGAGATAATCCTGAGCATTTCCACGGCTCTCTCTTCTTTCTGAGTAAGGCCTGTAATAGGCATTTCCTCCTATTGACTTCAGAGATGCCTTCCTAGAGTCAGAAGTGAATGCCAATATTTTGCTTGCTGAGATGTAAGCAAGGGCTTAGCATTCCTAAAACACACAAATACTAGTTTCCTCCTTCCTAGGCTTTAGCAGGCTGTCTGTAGGCATTTCTTTCCCACCCTATAATTTCTTCTCCGCTTTTGTTAAAACTGTAAGCACATCTGCAAAGACTAAACATGACACTGTAAATGACTGTCACTTCCTCCCCCCC
>NW_023225137.1:0-1299 GCF_002007445.2 Ailuropoda melanoleuca | reverse complement strand
CAATGAAAATTTTACTGACAGAATTTTCTTTTGCTGTATAAACATTAGGGAATAGTCTAGAGGGTGAGGAAAGGGGGTGGACACTACTGCACTGGAAAATCTCAAAGAGATTACAATTGAAATTTTGATGACTGTGAAAACCCTCCGGATCCGAGTAAGAGCACGTGCTTGGGTGGGAGAGGGGCTTCTTGGGCTTTCGTGTGTGTTTTTCATTGAGGCTTAAAGCCACCTCTTCTAATTTAGGGTTACTTAGTCTTCAGTAATACTTCACAATTAATATTAACCAAATGGAGGTTATTGGTGGTGGTTTTTTACCTCTGGCCTGTCTGATCTGGACATTTTGGGGTAGGGACCCAGCTTCAGTCCTATTTAGTAAATCTAGATATATATAGATTTTAAGTTTTATTTTTCCCAAAACTCTGAGAGGATCTGGCATTAGGACAGTTGATAGCAAGTTGGCAGTGCCTTGGGCAGGAGTGAGCAGTGAGCTGTCATTTTACTTGTCACAGGGCTTTCAAAAGAAGCAGATCTGTGAGGAGGAGATTTAACCTGTCAGGGTATGTGCATAATTAGGAGTGTTTTCTGGATGGCGTGGGTTTCCCCTTTTTCTCTTCTCACATGTCGAATTCTGAATTTTCTCTTTTTTGAGGTCTGAAGATTGTTCACCTAAAGCAGTGATTGTTGAGTGGAATTGGAAATTCTTTGCAGTGGAAGTGAACGTTATTATATACCGGGCATGTGCTTACCATTCCTTGCAGTGGAAGTGAATGTTATTATATACCAGGCATGTGCTTACCACTTATCTGGGCACATTGCCAAATTCTTTAATTCTCACAATGATCCTAAGAAAGGGATTAGGTCCAATCAAAGGGTGATTAAACAGGATCAGATCTGCACAAGGTGATATAGTTATTAGGTGGTGGATTCAGGACTTCATATGAATATACCTGGGAGGACGTCTCTTGGGAGATAGGTCTGCCCTGGGTTGGAGATTCAGGCCCCAGTTCGTTGCAGGAATGGATCACCCTTGGGAGGCTGGGATAGGCCTGGGGATCGTTCTTAAGTCACTGAACTTGGGGCTCGTACCTGGAATCCCTGGAGTGTCCTTCAGGCTGCTTTCAGTGGGTGACAGGGTGAGGGTCGCTTTTGCACGGAGTCTCCCACAGGTGGGGCGAAGACAGCTGCCTGCTTATCAGGGCTGAGTTTGCTGCCTCCCCGGGGCAACCTATTTCTCATTTGTTTACAAACTTGCTCTTCCATTTAACTTTTATCTTTTCCTTGTGGCTTCTAAAATTCTGC
>NW_023225136.1:0-749 GCF_002007445.2 Ailuropoda melanoleuca | reverse complement strand
GTATTTCACACCATAAAGATGTCACTACGTTGTGTTGTGGAAAATTTATTTTTGCTCTTCTATTATTTTTGCTGGCTATAAATGGGATAAAACTAGAATTGGATGCAACAAACACCAGGGAAGATTTCCTTCCTTACAGTCTCTTTGGATGACTGATCTTATTAGATCATTTTATTTTTAATATCATTTACATTAATCTATTTGTATTTAAGTTCATTTTAATTAACATATACTGTATAATTCGTTTCAGAGGTAGAATTTAGTGATTCATCAATTGCATATAACAGGCCCAGTTACCTCATCCCACCATCCACTTCCCCTCCTGCAAATGTCAGTTTGTGTCCTATAGTTAACAGTCTCTTATGGTTTGCCTCCCTCCCCATTTCCATCTCTTATAGTTTTACTCCCTCCCTGTGTTTGTCTTATTTTATTTTTCATTCCCTTTATGTCAATTTATTTATATCTCTCTCTCCCTTTCCCTCTCTCTCAGTCTGTTTATTGGACACAATGTTTTTTGTTCCTTTACAAACAGGTCAGAAGGTGGCCATTCCAAAATGGCACTCCAAAATGAGTTGTTCCTGGGAAGCTATGAATAGGAGTTTCTGGGTATTATTTCTACATATAGGAAAGGTATTTGATGTGTATGCATTCATATCCTAAACAGTGTGTTGGGGTGAGCTGGGAGGAGGAGAGAAGGACATAGAAGTAACACCCATCAGGAGGATATGGTGTGCTGGTGTGTGTATGTG
>NW_023225135.1:0-749 GCF_002007445.2 Ailuropoda melanoleuca | reverse complement strand
GATGTTATTTATTTATTTATTTGAGAACGAGAAAGAATGTACATGCGTGCACACACACAGACACACACGTGCGCACATGAGTGAGGGGAAAGGCAGAGGCAGAGGATCTCAAGCAGATTGTGTGCTGAGCACGGAGCCTGACTTGGGGCTTGACCTCATGACCCTGAGATCATGCCCTGAGCTGAAACCAAGAGTTGGACAGATGCTTAACGACTGAGCCACCCAGGCGCCCCAAAATATTTTTTTAAATGCTCTTTGGCAAGTCTAGTGCACTTCCAGTTTGAAGTTCTGGTACTTTAAGCTGTCTTTGCACACTGACTTGATGAATGTTTTATTGCAGCACACATAGAGTGTCTAGTAAAGTTACTTTGAAATTGAAGTAAAATTAGCTCTCGCCTATGTGAAAAAATGTGAGAACCACGAAGGATGTAAGGTTTTCTGGTGGAGCAGCACGATAGATTCTGCTATGGACAGGTTGTAAAATCTGCCTTGATTTTTCATATTTTTGTAGATGAAAGTTTGAAAAATTTTTGAAGTTTTTAATTTTTATATGTGATGACATAAGTTTAATGTTAACTCTTTTCATATTCATATACTTATACTATTTTGGTAAAAATGGAAGTAACTGTTATTATGGTCTTGGGAAATTCTACAAAGTGTGATCAACCTCAAAAAAGAAAATTAATTACTGAGGCTTATTCTGACCTACTCTTTAAGAATAATTTTAATTATCACAGATTTAGAGCACT
>NW_023225134.1:1845-1950 GCF_002007445.2 Ailuropoda melanoleuca | reverse complement strand
TGTGCCAGTACCATGCTGTCTTTGTGATCACAGCTTTATAGTACAGCTTGAAATCTGGCATTGTGATGCCCACAGCTTTGTTTATCCTTTTCAACAGTTCCTTGG
>NW_023225134.1:1245-1821 GCF_002007445.2 Ailuropoda melanoleuca | reverse complement strand
TTCCATACAAATTTAAGGACTATTTGTTCCAGTTCTTTGAAAAATGTCCTCGGTATTTTGATCGGGATAGCATTGAAAGTGTAGATTGCTCTGGGTAGTATGGACATTTTAACTATGTTAATTCTTCCAATCCATGAGCATGGAATATTTTTCCATCTTTTTATGTCTTCCTCAATATCTTTCAAAAGTGATCTATAGTTTCTAGCATATAGGTCCTTTACGTCTCTGGTTAAGTTAATTCCAAGGTAACGCATGGTTTTTGGTGTTATTGTAAATGGGATGGATTCCCTAATTTCTCTTTCTTCAGTCTCGTTATTCGTGTATAGAAATGCAACTGATTTCTGGGCATTGATTTTGTATCCTGCCACATTACTGAATTGTTCTATAACTTCTAATAGTTTGGGAGTGGATTCCTTTGGGTTTTCCATATAGAGTATCACGTAATCTGCGAAGAGAGACATTTTGACTCTTCTTTGCCGATTTGGATACCTTTTGTCCCTTTTTGTCGTCTGATTGCTGTTGCAAGGACTTCTAGTACTATATTGAATAATAGTGGTGAGAGTAGGCCTCCTTGTC
>NW_023225134.1:497-867 GCF_002007445.2 Ailuropoda melanoleuca | reverse complement strand
ATTAGGGAAATCGGTCTGTAATTCTCCTTTTTGATGGGGTCTTTGCCTGGTTTTGGGATCAAGGTAATATTGCCCTCATAGAATGAGTTTGGTAGCATTCCTTCTGTTTCTGTTTTTTGAAATAGCTTTAGGAGAATAGGTATTATTTCTTCTTTGAATGTTTGGTAGAATTCCCCAGGAAAACCATCCGGGCCTGGAGTTTTGTTATTTGGAAGGTTGTTTATCACTGACTCAATCTCTTCATAATTGATTGGCCTGTTTAAAACATCAATTTCTTCCTGTTTCAGTCTTGGTAGTTTATAGTGTCCAGGAAGGCCTCCATCTCTTCCAGATTGCTTAGTTTATTGGCATATAGCTGTTGATAAAAATG
>NW_023225134.1:0-245 GCF_002007445.2 Ailuropoda melanoleuca | reverse complement strand
AGTGGGTTAGGCCTGTCCCTCTGTTGCTGTTCCAGCTTCTTGAGGTGAGAATATAGAAACTGCATTTTAGATTTTTCTATTCTTTTGAGTGAGGCTTGGATGGCTATGTATTTCCCCCTTAGGACTGCCTTTGCAGTATCCCATAGGTTTTGGACTGTTGTGTTTTCGTTCTCATTGGTCTCCATAAATAGTTTAAATTGATTTTTGATTTCCTGGTTTATCGAGTCATTCCTGAGCAGGATGGT
>NW_023225133.1:0-749 GCF_002007445.2 Ailuropoda melanoleuca | reverse complement strand
GAGAGAGAGAGAGAGGACAAGTGGGGGAAGGGGCAGAGGGAGAAGTAGGCTCTCCGCTGTGCAGAGAGCTGGATGTGGGACTCGATCCCAGGACCCTGGGATCATGACCTGAGCCGAAGGCAGACGCTTCACTGACTGAGCCAGCCAGGCACCCGCATTTGCCTACTTCTTGAGGAAGACTCTATTTTAAACCTGGGATAGGATGGCAGGTCTGAAGTCTAGTCACCTCCACGTCTCTGGAGATGACTCTGGTTTCCTGCGTAAATAGGGGCTCAGAAAACATTTGTTGAACAAAATTAAATCTGTACAGTTTCACAAAACTTACAAAACCTGCTTGTGATGAAATGACCACCTTCTACACTGCTGTGTTAGCTGTGGATGCGAATGGATCCTCTTCTTTTAAAAGGACAGATGTGCAGCTCAGGAGAGACCAAAATAAAAGTGTCTGGGGCTCTGTGCTTGGCATATTCTCTTTTTAAAGATTTTTTAAATTAAAAATAATTTTATTCTAATTGTGATATGGTGTATAATAGATTAACTCAAAGGAATGTTTTCATACAACATTGTGTATCCAAAAAAACCCCATTAAATTTACTTCCACCCAAAATATCTGTAATACGAATTTAAGGCAGATCTTCCCTTGTAAAAATTTGGGAAATGAAACTTAGCATTCCTCCTAACATCTTTCTGCTGGTTAATTTTGATCTGTCCTTATCAGAACAGTCAGACTCAATTTCTTTATTTTTTTT
>NW_023225132.1:0-749 GCF_002007445.2 Ailuropoda melanoleuca | reverse complement strand
TTGCTAAATTTTGTTTTCAGATTGTTTATTGCTAGTGTAGAGAGCTATAATTGACTATCATATATTACTAATGTACCCTACATCTTTGCTGAACCATTTTATTAGTTCTAGTAGCTTTTTAGAGGACTCTTTAGGATTTTCTATATACAAAATCATGCCATCTGAGAATAGAGCTATTTTTACATCTTTTCTAATCTCCATGCCTTTTATTTATGTTTCTTGCCCAGCTCCCCTGGCTAGAACCTCGAGTACAACACCAAATAAAGGTGGTAAAAGAAACATCCTTGTTTCCTTTCTGATCTTAGGAGAAACATATCCAGTCTTTCACCAGTAAGTATGATGTTAACTGTGAGGGTTTTTGTAGATGCTTTTTATCAAGTTGAGGAAGTTCCCTTCTATTCCTAGATTATTGAATGTTTTTATCATGAAAGGATGTTGGATTTTTAAAAATTCTCTTTCTGTATCTATTCAGATGATCATATGATTTTCATCCTTCTTTATGTTAATGTGATTTTTATTTTTTATTCTACCGATATAGTATATTACATTAATTGATTTTCAGATGTTAAATCAAGCTTAATAGTATATGTGAGATAAATTCCACTTGTTCATGGTCTATAATCCTTTGCCTATGATTCTGGATTTCATTTGCTAGAGTTTTGTTAAGACTTTTTGCATATGTATTCATAAGAGATTTTGGTCTGTAGTTTTCTTAATGATGTTTATATTGGTTTCGGCATCAGGGTAAT
>NW_023225131.1:0-749 GCF_002007445.2 Ailuropoda melanoleuca | reverse complement strand
CTCACGGTATTTCTTTTCTTTAATTACTGAAGTATACTATATATATTTTTCACTATTAGCAAAAGACTGTCAGAGGCCAAATACAGATTGCTGGCACCCTGCACTCACCCGTCAGACACCAGTGAGCATCTATTGTTGGCCAGGCTCCCACTGGCTCCCGGTAGAATGAGAATGGCCCTTGTTTGTCAATGCTGAGCACAACCTCGCCAGATCATCTGAAAAACCTTTTATGAGATCGTTTCAAATTGCCTGAAATCTGCTCTCAGCATTTTCCACAGATAGATAAAGCATTTACTAGTTGCCAAGATCCACTTATTTGGGAAGCACTGGGCTTTTGAAAGCAAAAAACAAATGTAGCAAATGGCCACGGTCCAAGCTAAGTTTCAGTGTCTTCAAGCTAAAACCACCAGAGTGAGACAGAACTAAACAATTGCATTTATCAGTCTGGACTAATTAATTCCCTTATCCCAAAGAAACCTTTCAAGTTCAGGGCATGCCACTTAAAATAAAGATCAATGCACTTGCTAAAATCACACACCACGGTAAAGTCTGCTCGGCCGTTTAGAGCAGAGGCACTAACTTACATATAATATTGCCTTTTGAAACCAGAAAACATGACTCCACGTGTTTTAGCTCACCTTCAGCAAATCAAAATTCCAAAGATGGCTAAAAATCAAGTGAGTGGCCCTTTGGCATAACAAAAACATTAAGCCTCAGAGTTCTTTAAAATAGTGAAATTCACTTTTTTT
>NW_023225130.1:0-749 GCF_002007445.2 Ailuropoda melanoleuca | reverse complement strand
AGCCTCAGTTTCACTATTAAAAAAAAAATCCATACACGTAAGATTACAGTAAATAAATGGAACAACAAATATGAAATGTCTAGCACAATGTGAGATACAGTTATTTAGCAAAGGCTCAAGAAATATTAAATGGTTCCTTACCCTTATCTGCATTTCCCTCTTCTACATGATAACCTTCCAATTATTTGTAATGATTGCTCAAACCAAACCTATATATATACACCCTTCAGGCTAAAGAGCCCCAGATTCTCCTATCATTCCTCTTATAATGTGATTTTAAGTGTCTTTTCCATTCCGGTAATCATTCTCTGGATGCATTAGAATTTATCAACATTTAAAAAAAAGAATTTATCAACGTTATACCAAGAAATGAGTACAGTATTTCTAGATATTTAAAGTTATCCCTTTTATTTGGATAGTTCATACAAACCAAGGACAATGGGTGTTTTAAGGGGCAGCTGCAAATATTTTTTAACTCACGCTATGCTTAGAGGTAACTAAACTGTGTAATTTTTCTTATGAAATTAAACAAACACACCTTCTTTCTTTCTTTCTTTCTTTCTAGACAGAAAAAGGGGGGGGGATCTTAAGCAAGCTACATGCCCAGCACAGAGCCCAATGTGGGCTCGATCCCACCACCCTGAGATAAATACCTGAGCCAAAATCAAGAGTTGGACACTTACCAACTGAGCCACCCCCGCCTGTTTGTTTTTTTGTTTCTTTCTTTCTTTTTTTTTTTTTTAAAAGAT
>NW_023225129.1:0-748 GCF_002007445.2 Ailuropoda melanoleuca | reverse complement strand
AAGCTCACATGTCCATATAATGCATCATGGGCTGAGCACCCAAATGCTAACAAAAACAAAATTGGTTCCCCAGCTTAGTTTTATGGCACTGCAGGATATCCGCTTGTTATATTGATATTTTTCGAACTTTCCTCTGGTTCTAGGATCTGTCTTCCTCCCACACCCTCCTGAAGTTTTCTAACTGCTGCACTGCGCCCCTCAAACCAGTATGTGAAAGTCAAATAGCCCAATCTTCCCTTCTCTCTCTCACTAGCATTTAAGTCATGACTCTTGTGCAAATAATCACTTGACTATATAATCAAAAGTTCCCTGCCCTCGGTACTTTATAGAAGAGCCAGTAATCTATCCAATTCATACCTATATTCAATAAGCCAACTTCTCACTATTATAACCCTATTTTATAAAAAGTTCTCCTAATTAACACTGCCACTGGGTGAATGTAGCCTAACTCGGTGTCTATCAGGGTAATTTAATTTTATCCTTGCTACTACACTAATAGAGACTGAGATAGTGTTCCATCATTTTTAAAATGCCCCAGTATTCCCTTCAGTCTTTATTCTGGAACTAAATAAATGGTTTTAAACTATTCTTCATTCAGAATTCCAAGGACCCCGGCTGACCCTCCTCTGATCCGCACAGCACTCTCATAACTGTCCTTCCAAAGATTTCAGACAGGTTTCCTCCTCCAAAGGCAGTAATAACAATATTCCTTTCCTATCTGTAAAGAGGGCTGCAAAATCTAGAAAGT
>NW_023225128.1:0-748 GCF_002007445.2 Ailuropoda melanoleuca | reverse complement strand
GAGAAAGGAAGATGTGGCTTAGTGTGAAGAAGTAGAAGTACCCCTTTGTGTAAAAGATTTTTTAAAAATTGGTTAATGCTATTTGGAGTCTTTTGTGGTTCCATAGAATTTTTAGTATTATTTGTTCTAGTTTTGTGAAAAATGTTGGTATTTTGATAGAGATGGCATTGAATCTGTATATTGCTGTGGGTAGTATGGACATTTTAACAATATTAATTCTTCTGATCCATGAGCATGGTATATTTTTCCATTTGTTTATGTTGTCTTCAATTTCTTTCATCAATGTCTTACAGTTTTCAGAGTACAGATCTTTCGACTCCTTGGTTAAGTTTTTTCCTTTCTTTTCGGTGCAATTGTAAATGGAATTGTTTTCTTAATTTCTCTTTCTTCTATTTCATTATTAGCATCTATACACTACTAATTTCTGGGTATTAATTTTGCATCCTGCAACCTTACTGAGTTCATTTATTACCTCTAATAGATTTTGTGTGTGTGAGGGTGTTCTCTGTATAGTATCATGTCATATGCAAATAGTATAAAACCAAATAATTAAAAAAATTGATTAATGGCCATTGTCTTTGCAGAGAGGGTCAGAAGATGACATGGGAGTTGGAAAACCTTCTGTCATGTTTATACTTTTAAATCATGCTCATGCATTATTTTTATTTTTGAAAATGTCAAAAGCGGTATCTGGGTGGTGTGTTCATGGTACTTGACTTTCTTTTTTATTATTCTCTATATTTTTAAA
>NW_023225127.1:0-748 GCF_002007445.2 Ailuropoda melanoleuca | reverse complement strand
GAAAAAACCTGGATGCTTGATGATGTTGCTGAGTAACTAAACCAGCACCAGCAAATGCCTATCTCCAATCTTCTCTTAACATGAGATACAATCAGTTGTCAATTTTGTTTAAACCCCTGTGAGACAGCATTCTCGTATCTAAAATGAAATGCATTCCTAATGGATATGCCTATTTGACTACATGACAGTTTGACTTGGGTCTGACCCAGTCTTTATATCAGAAAGAAGCTATAGTTTCCTCAGTACGTACTGGAGGAGCTGAGGTGAAGAAAACTGAAGGGGAGGCAGAGGGAAGCAGCAGTTTTATCTTTTAACATCAAATAGAAGTCCCTTAGGAACTGAGTTGGGGGAAGTTTGAATCACTTCTATCTCTGTCTCGACCTATTTGGTTTAATAAAATCCAACCCACCCACCATTCTTAGCCCAATCCTAGAAGCTTTCTCAAAATCCAGCCAGAATGAACCACTACTTTCTCTGAATTCGTGGAGTTGTTTGCCTTGGTCTACGTGTTGCCCTCAATTGACACATCACACTCGGCCCTGCAGGAGTCCAGGTGTTTATGTCTTATCTTCTCTGCAAGGATAGTGTCTTACTAGTCCCTGCAGAACCTCTTGCAGAACCTAGTAGAGTTGCTTAGCACACATCAGACCTTTAGTAACTAGTAGTAATCATGAATTAAATAAAATGAACACAAACTTGCTGGATAGCACACCTAACATCACATCCAGGTTTATGGCTGCATCTAGAA
>NW_023225126.1:0-3070 GCF_002007445.2 Ailuropoda melanoleuca | reverse complement strand
AACTCACAGTTCACCTTTTGAGTCTGATATTGTCCAAGATGGCCCAAGTGTCATGACCAGAGGGTCATCTCAGAAGAATTTCACCTTCTTGTTAGTGCAGAGAGAAGCCTTGTGTCCAGGGTTAGGTGTGTTCTTGTCGCCATAGCACTCCCTGGGAGATTAGCTGGCATTTCATGCTNCCCACAGAGTCACCTGGCCCCAAATATCAGAGGCGTTGAGCTTGAGACACCCCGCTCGCTCTAAAGAAAAAGCAATCCTCCTCCTCCTTTATGATAACCAACTCACAGTTCACCTTTTGAGTCTGATATTGTCCAAGATGGCCCAAGTGTCATGACCAGAGGGTCATCTCAGAAGAATTTCACCTTCTTGTTAGTGCAGAGAGAAGCCTTGTGTCCAGGGTTAGGTGTGTTCTTGTCGCCATAGCACTCCCTGGGAGATTAGCTGGCATTTCATGCTTCAGTGGCTAAAACACTCCCTCTCAGTCTGCCTTCTGGTATTTTGTTGAGACTGATTAAACCTTGATCGAAGATGCTTAGAGGCTGGCCAGATTTTACTCTGAAGGATACTACCCCCTGGAAGCCAGGAAAAGGAAAAACAAGGAAGAAAAGGGGGAAAAAGTTGTTTTCATTTGAAACCTCTCCAAAGCTTGATGGGGCTCAAACAGAGTACCATTAATTATCTCAATAGCTGAAAAATAATGCAAATGCTAAGAACATAGCTATCAAATGTTATGGCATCTGGGAACCCTAGTGGCTGGCTACTTAAAATGGTTTTTCAGGGTGCTTTTACTGCACTNCACCTTCTTGTTAGTGCAGAGAGAAGCCTTGTGTCCAGGGTTAGGTGTGTTCTTGTCGCCATAGCACTCCCTGGGAGATTAGCTGGCATTTCATGCTTCAGTGGCTAAAACACTCCCTCTCAGTCTGCCTTCTGGTATTTTGTTGAGACTGATTAAACCTTGATCGAAGATGCTTAGAGGCTGGCCAGATTTTACTCTGAAGGATACTACCCCCTGGAAGCCAGGAAAAGGAAAAACAAGGAAGAAAAGGGGGAAAAAGTTGTTTTCATTTGAAACCTCTCCAAAGCTTGATGGGGCTCAAACAGAGTACCATTAATTATCTCAATAGCTGAAAAATAATGCAAATGCTAAGAACATAGCTACCAAATGTTATGGCATCTGGGAACCCTATTGGCTGGCTACTTAAAATGGTTTTTCAGGGTGCTTTTACTGCACTTCAGTGTAATAAGCTGGAGAGATGCTGGTGGATTTCACAGCTGCTTCCCCTCTGGCCCCGCTCGCTGCTAGGAAGGAGCCCCAACATCTCCAATACCACACTGTAGTAAAAGAAATCCAATGCCAGTCCCATTATTTGGCAACATTTGATCGCTACACCATTGGACGTTATTATTAGAGATTCTATGTGGCTTTGTTAATCATACTGGGTGGGGAAACTGAGCCACAGGGAGGACCACAGAAGGAAGAAGTCAGCTGGCCCCTGCTGTGGGGGGTCCTGGACTAGCACTTTCCTTAGGAAAAGCAATCCTTCATTCACAGCACACAGAAGGAACACGGCCCAGACTCCTTGGTGATAAGCTCTGTTTCCGAACAGTGTGAGGTTAATGAACCTCCTTGTTTTTGGCAGGATGAGTAAGTGGAGAGGAGAAAAATCTATCTGAGGGCACCCAGTTCAGAGGCTTTAATTGCTTATGTGACAGTTGAGAAGAAAGCCCCCTCCTTTCAAAGCAGAAGGATGGAGTTCTGTATTCCCAAAGCTGGCAGCCATGCTTCAATTAGATAAATAAGAAGAAAATTAAAATTTGATGGATTAAATAAGGGGGAGAACTGGTACTTATTTCCCAACTAGAAATTACCATTTTTGCTCTTTTGAATTGATAATTATCAGCACCAGGCTTTCTTCACTTATGTAATGAGGTTCCTCTTTTTAATTAAAATTGAAATGCTTTACATTTCTTGCCTTCCCTTAAGAAAATCTTTCAAGTGTTTAACTCCCTGATATAAGAAAGCTTTAATTACATTATGGAAGGAGCAGAGTGGAAAGAGTTGGAGAGGAATGTGCTTCCTCTTTCTCTCATAAACACCATCACACTGAGAACTCAAGGAAGGTTGGGTGGAAAGCATCACTAAAGGACCAGGCAGGTAGGCTCATTTCCAATCATCTTACCTGCTTTGCCTCATTTCAGAACCCCGTCAAATCAGCACCAAGCTTCCCATATTGTCCTGAAAATGTCCATAAAAATTGTCATAAAAATCAAGCCACAACAGACATCCAGGCTGCACTTGTGTCCCACACCAGTGGGAAATTTGTTTATATTGAAATAAGGCACTGTATCATCAGGGTTCCCTGGAGAAACAAGACCAATTGCCAGTTAGACGGCTAGATGAATAGAGATTTTTGAAATTTTGTTTTAAAAAGTGTTTTTTAAAGATTTATTTTGAGGAATTGGTTCAAGCAATGTCGGGGCTAGCAAGTCCAAAGTCTGTAGGTCAGCTTGGCAGGCTGGAAACTCAAGCAAGAGTTAATGCTGCAGTCTTGAGACAGAATTTCTTCTCCTTCGAGAAACCTCAGTTTTTGCCTCTTAAGGCCCTCAGTTGGGTGAGGCCCATTCGTATTATTGAGGATAATTTTCTTAACCTAAAGTCAAGCAGCTGTAGATGTAAGTACATGTACAAAATACCTTCATAGCAGCACTTAGGTTAGTAGTTGATTAAATAACTATGTACCAGAGCTTTGTCAAGTTGGCACATAAAACTAACCATGACAGGCAACACACGTGAATGTTAGGACAGTTGACAGTGGATCAACACCCAGAAAGGCTCAAAGACCCGTGCTTCCCTACCAATTCTACTCTGATCTTGACTTTCCTTCTGTTTTAAGGGTCTGACCCTCTTCTCCCATTTTTTGATCTGCTCTACCTTCTCCTTTGGGTCAGGAATAAAATGGCAAGTACATTGAATTAGAGAACAGACTTCACCAATCTTAGAATGCCTTCAGCATCCAAAGTCTATGTCCCATAATTTTCACTTGATTCCCATTTTTATGGTTTGGCATAT
>NW_023225125.1:0-748 GCF_002007445.2 Ailuropoda melanoleuca | reverse complement strand
ACAAGTTGCAAAACATGATTTGTGTGCCAAGTCTTCCGAGTCTCTTTTTATTCTTCTTCAAATTTTTATTTAAATTCTTGTTAGTTAACATACAGTGTAATCTTGGTTTCAGGAGTAGAATTCAGTGATTCATCACTTACATACAACACCCAGTGATCAACACAAGTGCCCTCCTTAATGCACATCACCCATCTAGCCCATCCCCCGGTGTATAATTCTTTTAATGCACTGTTGAATCCAATTTGCTAGGATCTTGTTGAGAATTTTTGCATCCATGTTCACTAGAGATATTGGCCTGTTATTCTCCTTTTAAGTGGGGTCTTTTTCTGGTTTTAGCATTAAGGTAATGCTGGCCTCATTGAATGAGTTTTTAAGTTTTCCTTCCATTTCTGTTTTTTGGAACAGGTTGAGAAGAATAGGTATTAACCCTTCTTTAAATGTACGGTAGAATTCCCCTGGGAAACCATCTGGCCCTGGAATTTTGTTTTTTGAGAGATTTTTGATTACTGTTTCAATTTCTTTGCTGGTTATGGGTCTGTTCAAATTTTCTTCTTACTGTTTCAACTTCAGTAGTTTGTAAGTTTCTAGGAATTTGTTCATTTCTTCCAGATTTCCCAGTCTGTTGGCATATAGTTTTTTGTAATATTCCCTTATAATTGTTTTTCTGTGGTGTAATTTGGGATCTCTCCCTTTTCATTTGTGATTTTATCTATTTGGGTCCTTTCTCTTTCTCTCACTATTTTTTTTT
>NW_023225124.1:0-748 GCF_002007445.2 Ailuropoda melanoleuca | reverse complement strand
TTTGTGGTTCCATACAAATTTTAGGATTGTTTGTTCTAGCTCTGTGAAAAATACTGGTGGTATTTTGATAGGGATTGCACTAAATCTATAGGTTTCTTTGTACTTCTTTCTCAGAAGAACTAGAGCCATAGGGTGGAATTTTTGTTTCACTGATTTTGATTCAAAGAAGGAAAGCATTTTGTAGTTATTGGGGCTGTGTAAATTGGGGTGGATTCAGTAACTGGAACTGTTAAAGCCCATGCTAGATGGAACTTTCATTGGGATTGTTACTTTGAGAATTGGTGCTTTGTTCAGGAGGTTGTACTGAATGACCATTGTGTTCTCCACAAACTCTTAGTTTAACACCCTTATTGTATGTCTGTTGTGTCAGACTTATTTTTAATGATACATAACGCTTCAATTAGATATAAGTCTGACTTGTGCTATATGTCTGTGTATGTGAACTATTGAGTTACATTTCTATACTTCAGACCTATAGTTAGAAAAACAGTTATGTCTAAAAGAGAAGTCAAGGATGATTTTAGAATAAGTGTACTGAAATGGAACTGTGTAATTCAATTCAATAATTGATCCCATGAGTTTTCCCTGGAGTAAAGACTTTTTTAGAACATTAAACTTGTAAATAAGATCAGAGAAATCTACAGCTTTCTTGCAGTTCTGTATTGTATGTAGAAATTTTTCTTTTTTTTTTTTTTTAAGATTTTATTTATTTATTTGACAGGGATAGAGACAGCCAGCGAGAGAGGGA
>NW_023225123.1:0-748 GCF_002007445.2 Ailuropoda melanoleuca | reverse complement strand
AAAAAAAAAAGAATAGACCGGAGCACAGGGTGGCTCAGGCAGGTAAATGTCTGCCTTCCACTCAGGGTCCTGGGATCGAGCCCCGTGTCTGGTTCCCTGCTCAGCATGGAGCCTGCTTCTCCCTCTCCCTTGCCCATCTCCGCTGCTCATGTTTTCTCTCTCTCTCTCTCAAATAAATGAGTAAAATCTAAAAAAAAAAAAAAAGAATACACAACTAAGAATATACAGTTAGGTACAAAAGTACTTACAATGAGAAAATAAATCACAACTTACAATTTTTTAAAGCTCCCAAATACCACTAACGTTGCAAAATTCAGAAAAATAAAATACCTGTATTAACTGTCTGACTCTCTAATACCCTTTTATGTATGTTTCTGTGTAACCTTTGCATCTACGTATGACAATCTTTTGTAACATGTGCCATATCAAGAACAGAAAGTTAATTCAGTCTTTCTTCTAGAATGATTTATCGAAGTACTCATTACTGACGGCTTAGAAGTGTTTCTTTTGACCTGATCATTTGTTGGTGATACATAGTATCAAGACACTTCTCAAAAAAATGCCACCCTATAGGAGAAGTGCATTAAAAGAGAAGTCAGAGAGGGAAGAGACCGTGGTCCTAACAATTGTGGCTAAAATCTCTTACTTTGCAGATTTCGGAGAAGCATATGACCATGCGAACCCCGTGCAGGCAGCCCCTTCCATGACAGTGAAAGAGGTTGTGCAAGGGGGTGGGGGTGGGGATGGA
>NW_023225122.1:0-1927 GCF_002007445.2 Ailuropoda melanoleuca | reverse complement strand
CAGCAGGTCCGAGAAGGATGGTCAGCACTGGGAGGATGGTTGGACGTGCCCTGAGCCACCATCCAGGTTCCGGGCTATGATGCCCTCAGACCTCACCCCAAATAATGGCTCTAGATGTAGGGATTTCCTGTGACCCATGGCTAGGTGCCCACATCCTGTGCTGGGCCCCGCGAGCCCCGTGCTTTGTGCAAGGCCTATGTGCTCACTCTGGGTCACTTGGAATCTCCCCTTGCAGCGGGCTGCATCTTCCTGCGCTGGGAAACAAGCCAAACATGAGGCAGGGGAGAGAAGAGTGCTCCTGGCAGAGGGCACAGTGAATGCAAAGTCTTGGACTCAGGCCTGAGGCACATGTGGGACAATCATACCCCTGGGTGGCCCACAGAGGGGCAGGCCATGGTGGGAGAGGTGAGGCTGGAAAGGATGGGCAGGAGGGGAGCAGACCACGGAGAGGCCCAAATGTTATGCATCTAAAAGGTCACTCTGGTTCTGGAGGAGAATGGGCTCTGCGCGGAAGAGGACAGGGAGACCCGTAACCCTAACCCTAACCCAACCATAACCCTAACAACCCCTAACACCAATCCTAACCACTACTACCGACCCGAATGAAATCATCACAAAACCAGCAAATACATTCCTGCACCTCTTAAAATAGATGGAAGCAGCCTGGTCAGAAAAACTGCAAAACCAGGAGCTCGTAAATCTATTGTACATCCTAAGTGTCTCTTCACAAACATCTCAAAGGTTGTTCAATATACTGAAAACAAGCAATGTTATACTCTGCAATAAATTTTAAAATAAAAACATGTGGTTATATTAATTGATGCAGAAAAGGTTCTAACCAAAATCCAATGTCTGTTGCTGATATACACACTCCTGAAAACAGGAATAAGGGGTAATTTTTTTCAATAAACCTACAGCACACACCGTGCTCAAGTCTCGAGATTGACAGCTCTCCTCTGAAACCAGGAACAAGGACCGGATGCTGGCTTTCAAGGAAGGACAGACACTGTGTGATTCCACCTGTATGAGGTACCTACAGACAGAAAGTTGAATGTGGCTGCAGGGCCGAGAGGAAAGGGGAATAGGGAGTTAGTGTTTCATGCACACGATCTCCCTTGGGGAGAAAGAAGAAGTTCTAGAGAATGACGTACAACCCTGTGAAGTCAGCTAAGGCCAGAGAACTGTGAACCTGAAAGGTTTTAAGTGGTAAATGTTACTATGTTTAGTCACAGTGAAAAAATGAAGGACTGATGCATGTCACCACGTGGACGGACACTGAAAACAACCCCAGCGACATAAGCCATCCAGAGAGCCCACCCAGATTGGAGCCATCTGTGCTCCTTAAATCCATCAGGGTTGTGCAAATACGGGAAAGTCTCGGGAGCAGTTGCAGGAGAAGGAAACCGGATCCAATGGAGTAGGATATTTCACACAGTGGGGCAGGTGGCAACAGTTCAAGTGGACCTGTGGTCTGGGTTATAATATGGAAACCACAATGATTTCCTCATTCAGGGCTATGTGGTCGTTCTNATTTCCTCGTTCAGGGCTATGTGGTGGCTCCGCGGGAGCGTGTCCCTGTTTGGGATAAAACGCACTGAAGTATCCCGTGTGAAGTGGCAAATGTGGTAAAGAAACGACAGCTGGGGAGTCTGAGTGTGGAGATCCAGGGTTTTTGTGCTGCTGTGACAGGTTCACTGCACCTTGAAATCACCGCAGAGTCAAGTACTCTTACAAACAACCACGTCAGCACCAGATCACAGGAGCAGAGACCACATCAAGCTTCCTGATGGAGGCCAAGTCCTCCCAGACCCAATTCACCCACCACAGAGAGGCCACTCGCCAGTGTAGGAGCCCATATGTTAGCAAGAGACTCGTGGGAGGATGACATCGGGGGCCCTGTGTAATGAAATGTAATGTAAGACCCAAA
>NW_023225121.1:0-748 GCF_002007445.2 Ailuropoda melanoleuca | reverse complement strand
CCATCTCCCCTCCAGGAAACCTCAGTTTTTTCTCTAGAGTTTACCTGTCTTTCCCCCACCATGTTCATAGATTTTATTTCTTAAGTTACACATTTGAGTGAAATCGTATGGTATTTGTCTTTCTCTTACTGACTTATTTTGCTTAGCATAATACACTCTGGCTCCATCCACGTCATTGCAAATGGCAAGATTTCATTCGTTTCGATGGCTGAATAATATTCCATTTTATATGTAAATGTATATGTATATGTATATCTATACCACCTCTTTTTTATCCATTCATCAGTCAATGAACATTTGGGTTCTTTCAATAATTTGGTTATAATGTTGCTGTAATCATCTGGGTACCTGTGTCCCTTCAAATCAGTATTTTTGTGTACTTTGGGCAAATACCTAGCAGTGCAATTTCTGGGTCATAGGGTAGTTTTATTTTTAACTTTTTGAGGAAATGCCATACTGTTTTCCAGAGTGGCTGCACCAGTTTGCATTCCCACCAACAGTGCAAGAGAGTTCCCCTTTCTCCGCATCCTCTCCAACATCTGTTATTTCCTGTGTTGTTAATTTTAGCCATTCTGACTGGTGTGGAGGGATATCTCATTATAGTTCTGATTTGTATTTCTCTGATGATGGGTGATGTTGAGTATCTTTTTATGTGTCTGTTAGCCATCTGTATGCCTTCTTTGGAAAATATGTCTATTCATGTCTTCCACCCATTTCTTAACTGGATTGTATGTTTTTTGGGTGTTGA
>NW_023225120.1:0-748 GCF_002007445.2 Ailuropoda melanoleuca | reverse complement strand
TTTCTGGGTTCTCTATTCTGTTCCATTGATCTGTTTTTATGTTCATTCACAAATACTACACTGTTTTGATTACTGAAGCTTTACAATAAGTCTTGACATTGAGCTGTGTCACTCCTACAACTTTATCTTCTCCTTCAGTATAGTGTTGGCTATTCCTATATTTTATCTTTCATTCTGTAAGAAAAACACCTACAAAAAGGAAGTATGAGAAAACTTGCATGTTTACACCTGGTTGGTATTGCCAGGACAAAAGAGGTCTTGTGGGTGCTCTAATCTGTTAGGGTAAGTAGATACGGTGACACATGTATTTTAGAATTAATTTTTAAAATATCATCTCTGTTCAAACCCCTGTGTCATATGTCAGTAGCTGGGAAAGTATATGAAAATGAATAGCATAAATTTATCTTCAGCAAACCATTATTCCAGTAAGACAAATGTATCTATAGCCTTTTTCTCCATGGATTCCTTGGCACTGCCCTCCCCTGATTTTCCATCTACTTCTGTGAATATATTTTAAGAAAAACTTTCTTTCCTAGAGTTATTATTGTAGCAGTATTATACATAATGAAATTATTATATAGCATTAGGTTATTATAGCATTCCTCTTTCATTGCCCTCGTTGTTATGTTATTACACTTTTCTTGTAATTCACTCATTAATGTCTACCTTCTCCCATAAAATTGAAAGCTGTGTTAAGGCAATTCTTTGTCTAGGCTGGACAATGCATGCCTAGTAACTAGCACATGTA
>NW_023225119.1:0-748 GCF_002007445.2 Ailuropoda melanoleuca | reverse complement strand
AAGAACAAAGTCCCAAGTTAGTAGAAGGAAGGAAGGAATAAAGATCAGAGTGGAAATAAATTAAACAGAAACTTACAAAACAACAGATCAATGAAACCAAGAGCTGGTTCTTTAGAAAGATAAAATTGATAAACCTTTAGTCAGACTCATCATGAAAAAAGAGAGAGGACTCAATAAAATCAGAAATGAAAGAGGAAAAATAACTACTGACATCACAGAAAAACAAACAATTATGAGAAACTATTACAAAAAATTATACACCAACAAATTGGACAACCTAGAAGAGATGGACAAATTCCTAGAAACATACAATCTTCCCAACCTGGATCAGAAAGAAATAGAAAATCTGAACGGACTGATTACTAGTAACAAAATTGATCAGTAATCAAAAAACTCTCAATAAACAAAAGTTCAAAACCAGACAACTTCACAGGTGAATTCTACCAAACCTTAGCCAAAGGAGAGTTAATACTTATTATTCTCAAACTTTTCCCAAAAATAGAAGAGAAAGGAAAGCTTCTAAATTCATCCTATAAGGCCAGCATTACCCCAATACCAAAACCAAAGACACTACCAAAAAAGAAAACTACAGGCCAATATCCCTGATGAACATAGATGCAAAAATCCTCAACAAAATAATAGCAAACCACATTCAACAAGACATTACAAGGATCATTCACCATGACCTAGTGAGATCTATTGTCGAGTGGAGGGATGGTTCCATATACACAAATCAATCAAAATGATA
>NW_023225118.1:0-748 GCF_002007445.2 Ailuropoda melanoleuca | reverse complement strand
AAAAAAACTGGTGGTTGCCAGAGAGGAGGGTACAGGGGATGGGTGAAATAGATGAAGGGGATTAAGAGGTACAAACTTCCAGTTATAAAATAAATGTCATGGAGATAAAAAGGACAGTACAGGGAATATAGTCAATAATATTTAATACTGTTATTCGATGATAGCTGGTGACTACACTTATTATGGTAAGCACTGAGTAATGTATAGAACTGTCAAATCAGTATGTTGTACACCTGAAACTAATATAGAACAAAAACAAATAACTAAAAAACCATACAAAGACAATAACTATCACCCATCTACCCTCAAGAGTAGAAGCTTGAGGAGTTAGATGTGAGCTCTGGACGTGAAGATGACCCATTCCTTAGTTTGCAGACCACTAAAAATGATGTTAACAGCCAGAGAGACTAAATCCTGTATCAGTATAAGTGGTTATGCAGGATGTGGAAACAACTTAATAATCACGGTACTCTTTGCTTGTATAATTTCTTACTGTTTAAAAAAGAATCTCTAAGAATGTTAGTCCCTTGCAATGGACTGATAATATATAGAAATGTTGAATCACTACATTGTACACATACAACCTGATACTAATATAACATTGTACATCAACCATACTTCAATAATAAATGAAAAAAAAAGATGTCACCGTGCTAAATAAAAATACAGTCATGTCTGTCTTAGAATACATGGAAATAGATAGACTATCTATATGGTAATCCCAGATGTTTCAGAAATATTGCAGACA
>NW_023225117.1:0-748 GCF_002007445.2 Ailuropoda melanoleuca | reverse complement strand
AAAAAGATCCAGTTAGAGCTGAAAAATTCAATATCTGAAATTTAAAAATACACTAAAGGGAATCAACAGCGCATTAGAAGTTGTAGAAGAAAAAATTAGTGATCTGGAAGACAGGGTAATGAAGAGCAACCAAACTGAGGAGGGAAAAAAAAAAAGAAAAAAAATGAGAATTTAAAAAAAAAAAAAGAAACCATAAAATTCCTAAAAGAAAACATGGGCAGCAATCTCTTGGACATCATCCTTAGCAATATATTTATGGACATGTATCCTCAGTCAACGGAAACAAAAACAAAAGTAAACTATTGGGATTACACTGAAGTAACTTTTTGCAGAGCAAAGGAAACCATCAACAAAACTAAAAGCCAACCTAGCGAATGAGAGAAGATATCTGCCTCTGGCATATCCAAGAATAAGGTTAATATCCAAAGTATATAGACATATCAACTCAACACCAAAAAACAATCCAATTAAAAGACAGGCAGAGGATCTGAATTTTTCCAAAGACATGCAGATGGCCAACAGACACACAAAAAGACACTCAACATCACTCCTCATCAGGGACATACGAATCAAAACCACAATGAGCTGTCGCCTCACTCCAGGCAGAACAGCAAGTACCAAAAAGACAAAAACGGGGCACCTGGGTGGCTCAGTCGTTAAGCGTTCTGCCTTCAGCTCAGGGCATGATCCCGGGGTCCTGGGATAGAGCCCCACATCAGGCTCATACACTGGGAGCCTGCTTCTTCCT
>NW_023225116.1:0-748 GCF_002007445.2 Ailuropoda melanoleuca | reverse complement strand
AAAAAAAAAAAAGCAAGCAAGAAAGAAAGAATTATGTAATTTCTCATGAGAAGGTACCATCCTATGACTTTGCTATTTAGTATTAATTGAGGCTGGGACTCAGTGACATTGCATGTTAACTCTTAGATGTGTGACTGATAGAGACGCAAATGATTTCTGACTAGTAGATAAGATAACCCCAAAGGTTGTAGTTTTATCACCCTGTAGGACAGTAAACCAGTTTTGTATCTCACAGTGACCTTATTCTGAAGTTCTTCTTAAAATTGGTTACAAGTATCCTGTTTCTCATCTTATTGGTTCCCTCAATAATTAATGAGTTAAATAAAATCTTTGACATGTGTCTATTGTATATTTTTGAGAGAGTCATGTTTTCAACTTTTGAAATTTATACTTTGTCAGAGGCCACAGATCAATCCAGGGATAATGAGAATTCCTCTGCCTGGCCTTGTCCTCTGGCATTTATGTCCCTTGGGTTCCTCAAAGGGAGGAACCAGGTAGGAAAGGATTCCAGTGTATGGGACCTTAGGTCCTGGCCAAATATCACCTCCATGGTATCGAATGAAGACCACAAGCAATGTGTTGTTAAAAAACGAATTTAGGGGCGCCTGGGTAGTGCAGTCATTAAGCGTCTGCCTTCGGCTCAGGGCGTGATCCTGGCGTTCCAGGATCGAGTCCTGCATCGGGCTCCTCCACTGGGAGCCTGCTTCTTCCTCTCCCACTCCCCCTGCTGTGTTCCCTCTCTCACTGG
>NW_023225115.1:0-1736 GCF_002007445.2 Ailuropoda melanoleuca | reverse complement strand
AAGCAAATAATATTTTGAAATGATTTTCCAATGTAACACATAGGAGCCCGTGTATCCCAGCCCACGGCGCCGCAGGCAGGCCCGGGTGGGGGTCGGAGGGTAACATCTGCAACGCAGCAGCCCGTGTGCCCTGGAGGCCGGCAGATGGAGGGTGTGGAGCAGCCCACAATCCTGCCCTCAGCGGCGCCGCGGAGTTGATTGTAGCTCCGTTTCTACCATTAATTATAATCACAGCTGTACCCCTTTTCCTGGTACTGAAGCTCACTGGAGGCTTTTCATTAACACCTTATTCCTCCAAACATATCTGGGGCACAGCATGTTGTCTTCCAGGTGTGGGGGTGGAAAATTACAGGCTGGTAGCAAGAACAGGGCACATACTCTCCCCCGTTTTTCAGGCACCCAGGCTTGTCCTGCATGAAATTGCAGGTGAACCCAACCTTCTGTGTCTGCAGGCAGACTTCTTCCATGGACCACACACCACCTGACACCATGGGCCTCCTGTGGCAGTTCCACCGTCTCCATCTTCCCAGCCCTGGCTGCGATTCTGGACCAGGAGGCAAACACAGCATCGGGGGGCCGAGGTTGTCACGACAACCGTATCGACTCCTTCTAGGAGAACATCAGACCCAGCAAGGGCAGATGCCCCGCCCTCCGGGGGAGCAGCCACGTCAGGACGGTAGGTTCCATCAGAAGATAGCCTTTTTTCAGAACTTTCCGGAGACATTTCCCCCTGGTCTGTCTGTGATCTTCTTTGTGAATGTGTGTGAATCTTGGCCTCCTCTGCGGTGACAGGAATGTTCTTCTTTTGATCGGGGTAAGCATATTCGCAGATTCGCTTATATACATCTAGTTTCTGGCCTTTGGTGCTCAGCTTTAGTTGTTGGCACCAGGCCCGCAGGATGTCTCGGTGAAGCACGTTGGCTGGTGGCAATTTAGGAGGTAATGGAGGAACTGGGATTTTCTTCCGAAGTCTTACTCTTCCATTGCCTTGTGCCTCCTTTTCTGAATGAGAAGCTTTTTCTTCTGTCATAGATCTTTTTCGTTTGGTCCCTCTCTCGGAGTTTCTTTGCAACTTTGTTTCCCCAGAAGCCTGCTGTTTCTCTTTGGCTTCTTCTGGTTGAGATTGGCGAGCAAGAGAGTCTTCCCCCAACTTCGTGGAGTTCTTTTTGCCTTTTGCTTTCTCCATATCCAAAGAGAAGTCAAGGTTGACAAAAAAAAATTTCTTCAATTGCCCCTACTTCTAAAGACAGCAGGGGAGAGGGAAGTTGTCAAGGAAGAGTAAGAGCAGCCCATGTTGCCTTCTCTTTTCTCTGTGCTCTAGTGAAAAGCGGATGAAACATCACAGAGAGATGAAAATCTTTAGGTTTGCTGTGAATCAGGCCAGCATGTTTGATGACTCAGGAAAGGCATTGATGGGTACAATGTTAGAAGAAGAAAGTAACAGCAAGGGCAGGTTATGAACGTATTGTATTGTTCTGCCTGTAAAATAGCCACTTGCCTACTTGCCCTGTACAAAGAATGATTTATTCAGGCAAGAACACCCTGTAGGGAAGTGGATCAAAAGAGAACACCAGCAAGTGAGAGAACTAGCACAGGGCTTCTCCAACTTTAGTGTGAAAGCCAGTTTCCTGGGACACCTTGTTCAAATGCAGATTCAGACTCAGGAGTTCTGGGTGGCCTGAGATTCTGCATTTCTATCAAGTTCCAGCGTAGTGCAGATGCTGCTTTAAGGAGCA
>NW_023225114.1:0-748 GCF_002007445.2 Ailuropoda melanoleuca | reverse complement strand
CTCCGTGTCCACAGGTTCTGCTGGTGGCCATGTGGATGTGTTGCAGAAAACACAGTGGACGAGGTGAAGCCTCACAGCTGGAGCATGGCTGGAGCCAAAGGGTCTCTGCAGCAGCAGGTGTGCGTGCCTCGCTGAGACATTAATGCAGCTCTGTACGGGTAGTGTTCTCTGTCTAAACCAGCAATCCATCGAGGGAAACCTATTTGTAGGTGTGAATAATAATGCCTTATATTTATGTGTTGTTTTTGTACCAGTACCTCCAAGATCTTCCAGATTATCCTGTGACGTATTTTGTATAATCTTGCAAACAAGAAACATACATTATTCCTGTTTATTCAAATTAATTTCCCTGCACAAGGTGGTGAGCAATCTGTCTAGAGTCATGGAATTAATGATGAGCTATCCAGCGCTCATCTGGAAATGGTGAATCACAGCATGTGTGCCGTGCGCCCCGAACTCTGGCTTACAAAGGAAACAGTTGGCTGTCGAATCATTGCTCCTGCTTAGAGTCCTTTGCCTTCCCACCCGGAGAAATAGGTCACACTTCTGATCTATTCAATTACAGCCCCCATAATGTCAGTTTGTCCATAACTTACAATTTTCTGACTGATGACCAAAAGGCTTTCCTTCTTATAGAAACTGAATTTTGAGGCTGAAGATGAATGTGTGCTGCAGAAAGCCATATGCTGTCTGATTTCATAGGGTTGCCCCAAACCAAACCCTGCTCTCTGCTCAGTTGACTTTGTAA
>NW_023225113.1:0-748 GCF_002007445.2 Ailuropoda melanoleuca | reverse complement strand
CCCTTCTAAAATTGTAATTTTCCCCAGAAAAATCTATCCTGTATTTTCTAGGAAAAAAAGTGAATTTTACTCAGCAAGCAAGGGCCATTAAAGGGTTCCTTTTCATTTGTGCTCCTTCCCAAAAGTGCATAATATCTCAAAATGGAGGTTGACCCATGCCAAAGGACCTGCTAAAATCCAGGTCTGCCTACAGAAAATCCCGGTTGGATCTGAGTTAGTTGGGGTTTCCAAGGACACTGCTGGTTAGGATGTGTTTGTCTTGGAAGTGGAGAAAAATCGGGGGGAAGGAGGGCTAAATTCAGGGAAGAATGAGTGGCTTAGGGACGCCTACATGATGCAGTGCTAATGGCTTTGCTGGGATGCCATTGTGTTCTCTGTGTCTGTGTAGCGACTTTCCACATCACGTTCGCTAACCCTCCTTCTCCCAGGTGTACTCAGACTCATCTTCTAAAAATTTGGTTCGCCACACGCAGTTGACTAACTCTTCACCGTTTATTGTCCTAACGCTAGCTGGCTCTTGTTTTATTTTCTTTCTCTTCTAAAACTGTCTCATAAGAGGTTCTCCCCGGTTTCCGGGGCCTGGGCTGCCAACGTGGGGGCTTATGTTGAAGAAGGAGATAAAGGGAATGGAATTAAAGAAATAATTATCATTTTAATGAAGTCAGAATTGCTGAAGCAAGTCCAAAGCTTATGAGCACGTAAAGGGGATGTACTGTATGGTGCCTAACATAATATAATAAAAAAAAAA
>NW_023225112.1:0-748 GCF_002007445.2 Ailuropoda melanoleuca | reverse complement strand
TACACAAAGTGCTTCTGCCTACACGGGGTCCCACTGCAGCCTTCCCAAACACAGCCCTCGGGCTCTTCCTTATGAAACTCCTACCTAAGGCACACCCACTAAATATGCCAGATACAGTCTCATAGTCAAGTATAGACTAATGAATTTTCTCCTTCTAGAAGATTTACCACTTGGTTTTTTTTTAAATTATAAATTACAACAGACATGTAGTCAGGCATAACATACACATCAAGGGTGTATAACACTTCTATAACCAACCTCAGCCTAGAGGTGAAAGTGTGTCCATACCGCAGGCCTCCTGGCCCCCCTTCTCAGTACAACCCTTTCCCTCCACCCGGACGAGCCTACTATCTTTTCTGACCACCACTATCGTTTTAATTATAGTCTTAGCACTTCCGTATCTCTAAGCTATATAGTTTGGTTGCCCTTGTTTCTACTTTTTATGTAAATCTGTATGTAAAAATTATATTGTTTTACCTCTTTCTCTCAACATTGTATCTGTGAAATCCAGCCATATCATTGCATGTAGTTCTTGTTTATTTTCATTGCTGTGTCGTGTTACGTTAAAATTGGAATCTGTACAAGTACTGAACACACACCACCCCATATATTTATCCCTTCTAAGGTAGGTGGGCATTTGGATTTTTTCACTATTTATTTTTACAGACAATACTGATTATGCATCCTGGAGCACCTCTCATTCATACCACTAGCAACAGAATTACTTAAGCATAGTTATGTGTCCCTT
>NW_023225111.1:0-748 GCF_002007445.2 Ailuropoda melanoleuca | reverse complement strand
TTGTAACTTGGTGGTGGTGGAGATGGTGATGGTGGTGATGATGGTGGAGATGGTGGTGTTGGTGGTGATGATGGGGGAGATGGTGATGGTGATGGTGATGATGATGGTGGTGATGATGATGGTGGTGGTGGTGGTGGTGATGGTGGTGATGATGGTGGTGATGATGGTGGTGATGATGGTGGAGATGATGATGGTGGTGGTGCTGGTGGAGATGATGATGGTGGTGATGATGGTGGTGGTGATGGTAACGCTGACAGTAGAGAAATCTTTAATAATTATTTAAGTACAATTGTCATGTGACTGGAAAGAAAACTTGCTACTTTTCTTCATCTTGTTTTTTAACATTTATTTATTTGAGAGGAGGGGAGGGGCAGAGGCAGAGAGAGAGAGAGAATCTCCAGCCGACTCCACACTGAGCACGGAGCTTGACGCAGGACTTGATCTCATGACCCTGAGATCACGACCTGAACTGAAACCAAGAGTCAGACGCTTAACCAACTGTGCCACGCAGGCGCTCCTTCCCTTTCTTCATCCTAACATTAAAATACATTTAAATCTTCAGGGCCCTCAGCTCGACCTGTTCTTGGTCACCTACCCCTGAATGGGAATAAGGCTCTGAATGTAGCCAGGTGGCGTTTGAGGACAGGCTGGGGAAATGGCAGAAGGTTCTGGAGTGGGACAAGGGCAGAAAATGGGGCTCTGGGCGCTCAAGATGGAATTCTCTCCCTTGGCCTGCCCTCCACGACCA
>NW_023225110.1:0-636 GCF_002007445.2 Ailuropoda melanoleuca | reverse complement strand
CTTCTCCCCTGCTTTTTTGTACTAGTTTTATGGTTTTGGGTCTTACATTACATTTCATTACACAGGGCCCCTGATGTCATCCTCCCATGAGTCTCTTGCTAACATGTGGCCTCCTACACTGGTGAGTGGCCTCTCCGCANCCTACACTGGCGAGTGGCCTCTCCGCGGTGGGTGAATTGGGTCTGGGAGGACTTGGCCTCCATCAGGAAGCTTGATGTGGTCTCTGCTCCTGTGACCTGGTGCTGACGTGGTTGTTTGTAAGAGTACTTGACTCTGCGGTGATTTCAAGGTGCAGTGAACCTGTCACAGCAGCACAAATACCCTGGATCTCCACACTCAGACTCCCCAGCTGTCATTTCTTTACCACACTTGCCACTTCACAAGGGATACTTCAGTGTGTTTTGTCCCCGAACATGGACACTCTCCCACAGAACCACCACATAGCCCTGAACGAGGAAATCATTGTGGTTTCCATATTATAACCCAGACCACAGGTCCACTTGAACTGTTGCCACCTGCCCCACTGTGTGAAATATCCTACTCCATTGGATCCGGTTTTCTTCTCCTGCAACTGCTCCCGAGACTTTCCCATATTTGCACAACCCTGATGGATTTAAGGAGCACAGATGGCTCCAA
>NW_023225109.1:0-748 GCF_002007445.2 Ailuropoda melanoleuca | reverse complement strand
TTAGAAAATCCAGTTTTGCTTCATTTCTGATTTTAGTCTTCACTATAGTGTACATTATTTTATTTCCTGCCATTGATGCACTGCTTTGTGACTGTCATTGGGTTAGATACTGGACACTAAGTATTAATAATAAAGTATAAAGGAAACAATTGAGACTGTATCTAAACACGGGATTAAGTTCTAGACCAAAGTTTTCCCAACTGAGTTTAAACTAGATCAGGACAGGAAATTAAGGGGAATAAAGAGAGAAGCTTCAACAGTACCTTCTTCAGCTGAGCCTGACTATATATGAAAATTAGAAGGCCAAGTATGGAAGGGGGGGAAGCTTAATGGGAGCAATAAGCTTTTTTGCCATTTTACTGTAAAACCTAAACAGCTTTGGTACGGGGAAGACCCAATTACATCTCTAGTGGTGACGAAGGAATTCAGAGGGTGCCTGGGGGTGAATGGTGAATGACATCCTTAGAGGGCAGAAGCAGAGGAAGTCTTGGCAGGTGACTAGCAGTCACAGGGAAGACTGGCAGCTCCAAGCTAAACAGACTCCATGAGGAGCATATGCTCCCTTCGGTTTATGAATATGAGAGGGAGCAGTTGCTGGGGTGAAGAAATCTGGCTGGAAGGAAAGTAGATGTGATTATACAAGGACAACAGGAAGGATCCTTGTTCTGATGGAACTATTTTGTATCCTTACTAGTAGTACCAATGTCAATAGTCTGGTTCTAATACTATACTATAGTTTTGCAAAATG
>NW_023225108.1:0-748 GCF_002007445.2 Ailuropoda melanoleuca | reverse complement strand
ACTTCTTCTTTGCCGATTTGGATACCTTTTATCCCTTTTTGTTGCCTGATTGCTGTTGCAAGGACTTCTAGGGGGTGTCAGTTCTGATGAGAGAGAGTCGATTGGCTCCTGTTGACTCCTAAGCAGACTTTCAGGCTGTACAGTCCCTGGTTGTGAGGCTCTTGAGAAGGTTTCCTGTATCCTTCACCTCCCTGTGATTCTTTACAACAGTCGTTCGTTATTTGAGGCAGTCTGAATGGGTCTTTGCTTCTTGCCATCTTGAAAGAGTCTGATTAACAATTCTGATATTACTACCTGATCCCATCTTTCGATATTTTGCTGTCGCCTGTTGGTAATCCCTTAGAATGGCTCCCACAGGTAATGGATACCATACATGGATTTTACTTGTCAAACTGTCAGAGGCAAATTTATTTCCAGACTCTCAGGGGACACCTAAAAGCTGCCCTGGTGTCCTGACTCGTATAAAGGCAGACCAGCCAAGAAGCTGTGTGGCTTCCATTACAAACTCCTCATTCTGCTTATAAGCTGAACTGCCAAATCATCACAGAGCATTTCCCACCATCACCTTAATTAGTAGGACTGCAATCTTGTTCTTTAAAGAACAGTGGCAAGGCAGTTTTCTATTAATCAAGACCATAACTTTAACAAGTGACCTGCACTTGGAGTCATATAACCTTGCTCTAATCATTAGTCATTTGCAGCCAAATTGAGCAGAGGCTGATTCCAGCTGCTGTCTTCTAACCAAGAT
>NW_023225107.1:0-748 GCF_002007445.2 Ailuropoda melanoleuca | reverse complement strand
CTTTGAGATTGGAGTCCAAGATGGCAGAGGAGTAAGAGACCTTAGTTCTGTCTGGTCCCAGGAATTCAGCTACATAGCTATCAGATCATTCTGAACACCTAAGAAATCGAGGGGAGATCTAAGAAAAGAATAGTTGCAGCTCTACAAATGGAAAACCATCCACTTTCTGCCAGGTAGGAGAAGCAGAGAAGTGAATCCGAGGTGATATATGGGAGGGAGCCTCCGTCAGCCGGCTACCAGCAAGTGATAGACCAGCAGAGCACAAAATCAGAACTTTTAGAAGTCGACTCCGGTGAAGGACGTCTCTGTCTGAAAGGTGCCCAGGTGGCAAAGCGGGCAGAATCCTAGGTGGGGCAGTGTGGTCTCAGGATCCCCAGGGTCACAGAAAGAATGGGGGTGCCTGAGTGTGGCGAGTTCCCGGGCATCAGAACTGGGAAGCCAGCTGTGCTCAATGAGCCCAGGAGTGGACTCTCAGCTTGGAGTTGCCATAAACCACAAACTGCGGCATTGGTCAGGCAACCGCTCCTGGAGCAGGGGCCCAGCAAGCAGCAGAACGGGGGAGACAACCCCCCTTTCCCCCCCATCCCGGAGGGAGCGGGATGGCTGTGCACCACAAGAATCTGCAGGGTTTGGATACTCGAAATGGGGTCCCATGCCTGAGATAGAAACTGTCAGTCACAGGCTGGGTGAGCAGAGAGAGCAGAGACCAGGTTGACAAGAGCAATTGACTGCTTTTTCCTGAGGGCGC
>NW_023225106.1:0-748 GCF_002007445.2 Ailuropoda melanoleuca | reverse complement strand
GATATATGGTAATGTGGTATGGAAAAGGAGACTAAACAGCGTGGGAACCAGCAGAAAGCAGAAATGAAAGGGGCTGGTATACATGCGTGTATTAATAGAGGGCCTTAGAAACTGGATTTAAATCCAGTATCTTGCATTTATAATGGTGTGATATTGGGAAACTCCTTCCTTTCTGAGACACTGATTCATCAGGAATAATTGAGGATGATAATTTCCATCTGGTGTTGTCTAGGTTAAATATGAAAAAAAAAATATATATATATAAGACCAGTGATGAGGTATATGGATCTACTCAATGGACTCTAGTCTTTTAAGCCTTGCTGAACACTGAGTTAGATAAATGTTAAAACTCCACCCCTCCTTCTTGGGTTGTCTCCAGTATCAATGAGGATATTTCCAGGAATAAAAATTAAGGAATCTGCTGCAGAGAACCAGGTGGTAACTTTGACCCATGATATGCAGACTCCTTCCATGTGTAAGCTCTTCATGCCTATGTATGCTGTGGGTTTCACTATAACACTTGAACTGGGTAGAACTGCACGTGCCACATCACGTGACAACACAGGAAGCAAATGCTGACTATCTCCATCTCAGCAATATGTAAGATTCTGCGTCCCCATCTTATTTCAAGATGGGAAGTCATCTGATAAACCGGTTTACACTGAGGTGATATTGAATGTTAGTCTAATGTGTAGACTTCTCTGAGGGATATGTATGCATTAAAAATATTAATTATAGAGAACATATA
>NW_023225105.1:0-748 GCF_002007445.2 Ailuropoda melanoleuca | reverse complement strand
TTTTTTTTTTAACACCACATTTTCTAAAAAGCTCAATTAATGCTATCTTTGCTTCTTTCCATTGGAGTAAGTCATCATGTTCAAATAATACTAACTCTTGGGAAAAAGGGTGACATATTATAAACCAGTTGGAATTTCATTCTGTTAGCTAGGTTAATTACATACGATGGGTACTAGAATTTCAGTGCCTGTTCCATTTTTCAAAGGAGTTGAGGAGAACTTTTAACCAGTATCAGTATGGCTAAGAACAGAGACTAGCATGTCACCATCCGTATGAATCCTATCAATGTTATACATTGTTCTATATTAGTCAGTCCATACTGATGTGTCCAAGTTTTTCTTCTAGCATTTATTACTGAATTCTTACTACTGTCCTAGGTATTTCTTCAACATATAGTCTTTGTGGATGGCATCTTTGTCACTCGATTTCTTGAAAAAAATCACAGCACATTTCTTCAATGTGCTTTGTACAATGTTGCTTGTCCGCATTCCACACGTCCCCTTTGGTAGTGGCATCCTCTCTGTGGTGATCTGCTTGTTCTCACCTCAGTGGTGGCAGATATATTTTAAGCCCTTTTTTGTGAGAAGTCACTTTTTTGTTAGGAGTTTGTTCACAGTGTTTTGACACTTCAAGAAAAAGAATATTTAACATAAAAACATGAAGCCATTGTTGAAAATTACTTAATCTACAATATTGTATAGAATATGCCTCTTTCAACTAATTAGTTTTGTGAATGTCTGTATTATG
>NW_023225104.1:0-941 GCF_002007445.2 Ailuropoda melanoleuca | reverse complement strand
TGTGTGTCTACTGTGTAAGCCATGGATTGTGTTAGGCGCCTCCACATGCCATGTCTTATTCTTGTAGCAACTGCCAAGGCAGAAACTAGTGACTCTGTTGTACAGATAAATGCCCTAGCGCTCAGAGGATTGCAGTAACTGGCTCACGGTCCCCTAGGTGATCCGAGGTGGCCTAGGATTAGAATTCATGTCTGTTTGCTCTTTCCTAGGAGAGCGGCAGCTAGAGAGCTAGGGGCTGCACTTTACAGCAAAGGCAATGTTGTACACTTTCATGTTCTGCACCTATACACGATTTTATTTGTCAGTTATGCCTCAGTAAAGATGGGGGAAACATATATGCATATGTACATACTGGGAAGGCAGAGCTCCTCCTACAAAGAAACCGTTAATTCTCACGTCCTTCCCTTACTAGGCTCTCAGTATAGTGCAGGGGACCAGCAGGCCACTTACTGAGCTGCTTTGACTGGAAGCGAGGAAGGTGAAGCACCTTTCCCACACTGACTCCCAGCTCTTTCCTTTGGAGGAGTTAGGTGCTGCTTTGATAGATGTGGGGAAGGAACCAGAAGAAAGTGCTTCTCTCTCTGGCTCTTACCTGTTAATTTGAAATGCCTTCAGCGAAGTCAGCTACCTGCAGGTTTTTAAAGTGAAACACTTTTCTTTGCATTTTCTTTGCATAGGTAGCTTTTGAGAAAAAGTCTCCTTTTAAACATTCCATGACTTTGGTCAAAGAGCCGGGAACCTGGTATTAAAGATTTCAGCACTGTCAGAAGCTTCCACCAATGAGAGTGCTCCTGTCATTCACACCGGGTCTTGCTCAGTATTTCTCGTGTTCCTTGCTTTCACCCTGGCAGCTCCTAAGTCTCGGGGGATGAGGGGATCTTTCTTTATCTTTTTCTTTCCTCTTCAAAGTGTGTATATTTATGGGGAGACTACAGAGTGGG
>NW_023225103.1:0-748 GCF_002007445.2 Ailuropoda melanoleuca | reverse complement strand
CTCATTTTACATGGAGGAAAACTGTAAAGTGCTACCATCATTTTTTTAATTATCCAGGTTAGAAATCCAGAGTTATTTTCAGTTCCTCTCTCTCTTCCATCCCACCCATATTAAATTAGTCTTCAAATCCTATTAATTCTTCTTTCCCATCTATGCCTCCTTTTGAAATTTCATTGCTTTGATATGACCTAACTAGATCTTATGACTGAACAGGGCATATCTCAAATCCTTAGAATAATACAGGTCAGGCCAATATTCTATTTCCTCCAATTCAACCTTCCCCAAACTATTACTCTTCTTAAAATAACATATTTATTATGTATTCATTCATTCTTTCTAGAAATGCTTATTTGATATTTACTCTGTGTGACATTTCTCTTCTGAAAAAGGTTCAGTGGACTGCCATTGCCTATTTAATTAAGTCCAAACTCTTTGGATTCCCACCTGAAGTTCCAAAGAAGAACTACATTTTCAACTGTATCTCTTCCTATTCATTTAGTTGAGCTCTGGACTCCACCAGACTGCCACTCCATGAATATCTTTCCATGTATGTACATCTCCATTTCTGCTCATGCCGCTCCACCTTCCAGAAATGTCCTCTTTCATTCTCCCCATCTGGTGACATCCTTCCCATCTCTACAGGTTTAACTGTGGTCACCTACTTCCCTTAGCTATCTTCAACATCTCCAGCTTATAATTATGAATCTATCATATCAATCACTATTCATTGGCTTATTATTATATACTG
>NW_023225102.1:0-748 GCF_002007445.2 Ailuropoda melanoleuca | reverse complement strand
TGTTGATTGGCTTCAGTAAGGAAACAATTTCTGGAATAGCAGTTGTGTTTGGAGCCCTCACCTGTTTAAGTTTATGAAAATTCACTGTCATTTTGCAAGATACAGCTATCCTTTGTAGAGTCCAAAAAGGTGAGTTGAATGGGGCATGAAGGAAATCTCTACCTCTGCATTCTTGGAGTCTTTTATGATGTAATTAATCTGCAATTTCTCCAGAAATACAATATCGAAGATTAATATAGCATTTGAGAGTTTTATGTCCTAAGGTTACCTAAGTAATTCTGATGGACTGTGCCTTAGGGGCTGAATCTCACTTTTGTTGTTGTTGTTGTTGGTGGTGGTGGTCGTTCTTTGATCATTCAGCCTTTGTGTGTTGATACCTTCCATGTGAACAGAATAATGACTTCTGTTTTGATCTAGAGCCAGAAATAGGAGGGAAAACCCCGAGCAGGTTCTCACTACTTTGTTGTGGGTGGTGACGTCACAACACTTTCATATTGGTCCTGACAAAGGCAGGGAACCTAAGCAATTTTCACTAACCAGACCTTCAACCGTCTGATGTATTCACTTTGGTGAGTATGGCAAATTCCGAACAAATACACACTAGATGAAATGCACATTAAAATCCCAAGGCAAAAATGTCTGTGAGCTGAGATAGCTGTTTGGTGTAGTTTATGTCCAGAAAAGCCTCTGAGACTTGACTATGAGTGCAAGCAAGAATGATGAATGCAGGTTTAAATCATTCCTTTCC
>NW_023225101.1:0-748 GCF_002007445.2 Ailuropoda melanoleuca | reverse complement strand
GGGATCACGCCCTGAGCCGAAGGCAGACGCTTAACCGCTGTGCCACCCAGGCGCCCCTGTTATCTCCCTTTTTAACATCAATACTAAATCATAGAGCTCCTTTCCTGGCATACAGGGGACTTCTCTCCTGCATGTGATAGTCATGCCCTGAGTTTGGCTATTCTAGAAAGAGCACATCAGAAGACAGATGTGCTGCAGATGAAATGGAAACCCCCAAATCTTCCCAATTCTGGCTCCTGAAATTATAGTAGGAAAAGAAGGGTCAGACAGGATCCAGAAGGTCAGACACAAGGTTCTGGTTTTCCAGCCTGCCTCAGAACCAGACTTGTGTGCACAGAGGGAGCCTTAGAACATTCAGATAGCTGAGGGGAGGCCAAGAACTTGAGGGCTTCCCCACCCCAACCTGTGAGGAGGCTGTCTTCGGTCTCTAGAGTGGCCCTGAATGCTGCATCCAAGGGGGCACGTGACAATAGTGCAGCAACATTGGTATGTCCCAAGTAGATGGTTAAACTTGAGCCAGTGTTTCTCATCCCCCATGGCTTTGTGTGGTCTACAAGGGGCCCAGAAACTCCTGCATGTCTGAGGATAGGAATGTAGAGAGGCTGATAGGATCGGTAGACAGGCAGAAGCCTGACTGTGTGGGACATTAAGACCAGACCATGAACGCCAGTGCTGTGTGCCTCAGAAGCCACTGGTCCAAAAAAGTTTATAACAAACAGCTCAAAGCAGAGATCAATGGTGATTGGGT
>NW_023225100.1:0-748 GCF_002007445.2 Ailuropoda melanoleuca | reverse complement strand
TGTCCAAAGGGGAAACGCAGGCCTGGAAGAATTTGTGCTCATTAGATTTGTTCTTAATGTTTTCCAGTCTCCTTGATTGTGTAACAGTTCAATTTGGTGTTTCACTTTCCAGCTTCCGGTTGAAAGAACTTGTCAGCATGATTTATTGGTAATACCCAATTCTGGTTTTCTCCCTTTTGGTAGCACAGAAGTGTGTTATTTTTAGCAGGCTGCTCCGGGGTCTGTAGGTGATACGGTTTAGTGGAAAACTGGGTCTGGATCCAACAACTCTTTACCTGCGGGGCTGTGTGTCCAGCATGCAGCACAGGGCCGCACACAGAGTAGCCCCAGATCACCCCTTGTTACATGAGATTGGGCGTGGCAGGTCCTTTCTCTGCACAGAAACTCAGTTTCACCATCCTAAAATCAGGACGTTGAATTAGATGCTGTGCCAGGGCCCTTCCATCCCTAGAGTTCCACACCTCTGCCTGGGCCCCCTGGGAGCGCTCGCCATGAGGACTGGTGACCTCACAGCCAATGTCTGTGCCTGGATGTGAGGCTCTTCTGCTCTGGGGCCTTCTCCCATCTTCAGCTGCTTTCAAGGGACAGAATGATCCCACAGCAGCCATGGGTGGCTCCACCCCACAATGGCCACTGTGTGTCTTCACTTTCTGACCCTGGTCCTCACCCTTCATGAGTGGCCCGGTGGGAGACACCGAGGCCCAGATAACGATACTAGCAGCCACCCCCACATTCATGACAGCAGCTG
>NW_023225099.1:0-748 GCF_002007445.2 Ailuropoda melanoleuca | reverse complement strand
AAATACCACAGATTGGGTAAAATGTATTAAACAAAATGTAAACAAAACAAAATGTATTTTCTCACAGTTCTGGAGGCTGGAGGCTTGCAGGCAACCGCCTTCTCGCTGTGTCCTCACATGGCCTTTCCTCTGTGCACAGAGAGAGAGGCACCGGTGTCTCTTCTCTTCTTATAAGGACACCAGTCCTGTGAGATCAAGGCCTCACCTTATAGCATCATTCAACCTTAATTACTCCTTTAAGAGCCCATCTCCAAATACAGTCACAGAAGGGATTAGGGCTTCAAACTGTGGGTTTCAGTGGGAGATGTAAGTCAGTCCATAACAATCCACTAAAAAAATTATGGATTTGTACAAATACAAAACAACGCATGTGCAAGATTATCCGCATATGTACAACCACGTAACCATGTACCGTTCAGTCATGAGAAAGAAAAGAAAGAAGAGCTCCATGAACTGACATGGAGTAATTTCCAGGATATATTTTAGAAGACAAAAATAAGGTGTAGAGGAGCACAGACACTATGTATGGTGTGCCCCCTTTTGTGCAAGGAAAAAGGGAGGTAAGAATATATATTTATAATGTATGCAAGTATATGTATAACTTAACAAGCATATATGTGTATACACACGTTGGCAGATTTTATAAAAAGAAATAAAAGATAAAGAATTATGAAAAAAAGGGGCGCCTGGGTGGCACAGTGGTTAAGCGTCTGCCTTTGGCTCAGGGCGTGATCCCGGCGTTATGGGA
>NW_023225098.1:0-1036 GCF_002007445.2 Ailuropoda melanoleuca | reverse complement strand
ATTTCTGAGCATTGATTTTGTATCCTGCCACATTACTGAATTGCTCTATAAGTTCTAGTAGTTTGGGGGTGAAGTATTTTGGGTATTCTATATAGAGTATCATGTCATCTGTGAAGAGAGAGAGTTTGACTTCTTTACCNACTTCTTCTTTGCCGATTTGGATACCTTTGATCCCTTTTTGTCTTCTGATTGCTGTTGCAAGGACTTCTAGTACTATGTTGAATAATAGTGGCGAGAGTGGGCATCCTTGTCGTGTTCCTGATCTTAAGGGAAAGGCTTCCAGCTTTTCCCCATTGAGAATAATGCTTGCAGTAGGCTTTTCATAGATGGCTTTTATGAGATTGAGAAATGTACCCTCTATTCCTACACTCTGAAGGGTTTTAATCAGGAAAGGATGCTGTATTTTGTCAAATGCTTTTTCTGCATCAATTGAGAGGATCATATGGTTCTTGACTCTTTTCTTGTTGATATGATGTATCACACTGATCGATTTGCGAATGTTGAACCAACCTTGCATCCCAGNCAATTGAGAGGATCATATGGTTCTTGACTCTTTTCTTGTTGATATGATGTATCACACTGATCGATTTGCGAATGTTGAACCACCCTTGCATCCCAGGATGAATCCCCCTTGGTCATGATGGATAATCCTTTTAATGTACTGTTGGATCTCATTAGCTGGATCCTGTTGAGAATTTTGGCATCCATATTCATCAGGGAAATAGGTCTGTAATTCTCCTTTTTGATGGGGTCTTTGCCTGGTTTGGGATCAAGGTAATACTGGCCTCAACGCATGAGTTTGGTAGGTTTCCTTCTGTTTCTATTTTTTTGAAACAGCTTCGGGAGAATAGTTATTATTTCATCTTTGAATGTTTGGTAGAATTCCCTGGGGAATCCGTCAGGCCCTGGACTCTTGTTTTTGGTGAGGTTTGTTATCACTGCTTCAATCTCTTCATAATTAATCAGTCTGTTTAAAGAATCAATTTCTTCCTGTTTCAGTCTTGGTAGTTTTTAGGTTTCCAGGAAGGCATCCATT
>NW_023225097.1:0-748 GCF_002007445.2 Ailuropoda melanoleuca | reverse complement strand
CCGGGATCACGCCCTGAGCCGAAGGCAGATGCTTAACCGCTGTGCCACCCAGGCGCCCCTATTGTGTTGACTTTTGCAGAGCAGAAGCTTTTAATTCTACTGAAGTTCAGCTTGTCAATTGTATCTCTCAGATTGTTTCTCTGATGTTATATCTAAGGAGTCATCACGATAACCAAGGCCATCTAGGTTTTCTCCTGTTATCTTCTACAGATTTTATAGCTTTGCATTCTACATTTAGGTATATGATCCAATTTGAGCTAATTTTTTTGTGAACAGTGTAATGTCTGTGCCTAGATTCATTTTTTGTGGATATTCAGTCGTTCCAGCACCATTTGTTGAAAACACTATCCTGTAAATGCTACTGTGTTTTCAAATGCAAATTCCAATCATTTATTGCAGATATATAGAAAAATGACCGACTTTTTTATATTAAACTTGTATTCTGCAACCTTGCCTTGTTTCTGATATTTGCAGGAAAGATTTGAGGTTTTCACCATTTAAGTATGATGTTAGCTGTAGAGCTTTTGTAGATGTTCTTTATCAGGTTGAGGAAGTTTCCCCTCTTCCTAGTTTACTGGGGATTTTTATTAAGAATGAGTGTGGGTTTTGTCAAATATTTTTTTTCTGTATCTGTTGATATGATCATGTGATTTTCTTCTTTAGTTTGTTGATGTGATGGATTATATTAATTGATTTTCAAATGTCGAACCAGCTTTTTATACTTGGGATAAATCCTACTTGATTGTGG
>NW_023225096.1:0-748 GCF_002007445.2 Ailuropoda melanoleuca | reverse complement strand
GGTCGCCCGGATCAGCCAGCCGTGCCCCCGGGCACGTTGGGCATGTGTGCAAATGAAAGCCATACACGGGAGAGGTGTGACTGCCGCGCGTCTAGAAAATCAATCCCGGTTCTTAGAAAGCGTGCAAGCAGAAAAAGACACACAAGGGTTAATGCAATTTCCATCCCAGCGAGTTTTGCTTGCCATTACTTTCTTTTTCTTTTTTCCCTTTTAACTGATTCGTAGCATAAAATCTTCCCGGACACCTAATTATCAAGCCAGCTCACAGTCACAGCTGTCTGCTTGGAGAGCCCATTAGATGCAGCAGTTGAAGCCTCCATAATTCCCCAAACTTCCCGGTGGTGAATATTAAGAAAAGATTTTTACATGTCATATGCAATTCCAAGGTGGAGTGAATGGCCTTCGAGATGACGAGCACTGAATGCTTGTCCATCACTCCATTCACTGCTTACAGGTGGTCTCATTTTCCACATTCAGATATCGGCTGGCTATGACAGCAGGCACTTAATTTGCATGTTCGACAGACAACAAACGGCCGCGTGCATGTCAAAATAGGTGGTGATGCGTGACAGTTTCTACACAATACTGTCTCCTCTTCGTGTGACCTTTGACCTCTCGGCATGTCTTTTTTCCACCATCAGGGGGAAGAAAATATATATATATATATATATATATGCACTTCTCTGCTTTGGAATAAATTTGATACCAAATTGATTATTTTCTTTCTTCCTTCTCCTCCTCTTCTTCC
>NW_023225095.1:0-748 GCF_002007445.2 Ailuropoda melanoleuca | reverse complement strand
TTGCTAAATCAGGGGGATACTGTGGTTACTACGTTGTACGGTTGGGTACTGGTTAATATTATATGGAAAATACTACTAACACAAGTCAAGACCATTATTTTCCTGATGGACCTGTAAAACTTCTCCAACTAATTCTTCTCCATGAATAGTTTAAACTGTATGAATTCTACTCCTTGCTAAGAATTTTACACAGATGCTTTGAAAAAAAAATCTCAATCATTATCCCTATTCTTAAAGTCATTCACTCCCAACACAATACTCATTTTCGAATCACGGAAGTGTGACGTGCCCTAGAGGTTTGGGCAGTTGTGTTGGTAGGAGGCAGCAGTCTGTTTTGGCTTTAGAAGTTTGAAAGCCTCAATACCTAATGATTTGCTAATTTTCTTTTAAAAATCATTTGCTGTCAGTTGTTCATATAATCAGCAATGTGTGAAATTTAGGTGTCTGACTCTGCTCTCTGCAGGGGATTCCTTTAATTTGGTGTTTGTCCTCACATTTGAGTCCAGCCATCATAGAAGTCCATGCTTTGATATTATGACAAAACACTGGGAGAATTACATTACCTTCAGTGCTCTGTAAGCTTTTTCATCCACTTTGTAATTGGCCACTTCCAATTGCTAATACAGCTAATAGCGATATGAACTCAAGCCAAATGCTTCTTTTCTTTTCCCCTTATGATTTTTTTTCTACTCATCCATCACTTTTTATTTTCTTAATATGCCATGAATCCTGAATTTCTGTTTTTTTT
>NW_023225094.1:0-748 GCF_002007445.2 Ailuropoda melanoleuca | reverse complement strand
ATGAGCTGTCCTACCGCCCATGGCAAAGGCACGCACAGACCATGGTTGAATTATGTGGAGGCAGAGAAGAAAAGACAGCTGAGATAAATCGCAAAATGGATTTTTTGTTTCCCATATTCAATCCTGATAACATTTATTTCATTACTCAATGAAATTTTTACATGCATGGGATGCATAATAAAATATTTTATATAAAGTTAATATTGATAACCACTTTAGTTTTCAAAATAGTCTCACTATACCATGAGATCCATTACCTCAAGGACCTTCTTAGTTATTTTTCTTTCCCCTAGACCTGTCTGGAAACAAGCAGGTGCTCAAAATAAGTATTTATTGGATAAATAAACCAATGAATGAACAATTGGAGAAATGAGCAAATGAACTCTAGGAGATAGGGAATCCGTGCCAGTTAAGATAGTCCTGATTTTCAGCTGAGAAATCTAACATTGAAAGAAAAGATGTGGCCTCTCTGGGGGTACAGAGCCAGTTGGTTTTGGGGTTGAGACTAAAGCCACGCCAGTGTTCTTTACCCAATAGCATCGATGCCCAACCAGGGTCCCCCCAGAAAGTTCCAGAAAGGTAATAATGAGAGTCAGTGACCCAAGTCCACATGTCAAGAAGCCAAGAGAAGTATATGTTCAACGTCAATATTTATTTATTTACTCCCCCACCTTATTCCAAGAAGGATTTAAGGCAGCTTGATGTATGCTCAGGAAGGCCCCACTGAGGCTCACTTTCACTCACATGA
>NW_023225093.1:0-2611 GCF_002007445.2 Ailuropoda melanoleuca | reverse complement strand
ATCTAGGTAAGCCTATTCAATCCTTCCCATAGGCTGTGGATAGTGAAGAAAGGAAATAAGAAGGGAATGAGGTGCCAAATCTGCCAAATCTGCCAATCTATGTGGTGCAGAGCAATGTTGCCTAAAAAGGGATTTGTGGAGGGGGAACTTGGTAGAACCCCACTGCCTTCCCAGTCTGGTCACCACTCTGGTTAAAGGAAATGCTACAGTGAGAAAGAACACGACCCTGCTGAATAATGACAAAACCACACAGCAGCTCCATCACCCTTTGTAAATGAGCTACTTGATAATAAAAATGTCACATTATTAATCCAGGAAAAATAGATGTCCTTCTACTGAGCTATGCAGCCAACACAGACTAAATAAGAAAACAAACTGAGGTCTCAAGGAAGCGGAAGTCACTGGTATCATAGAGAACAATCATAACATTTGGATTCATCCTGGGAAATCTATGTTCTTCCTTAAATGCACCTTTAATTACAAGCAAATACACTGACACTTGTACAACCTTCAGAATAAAACCACAGCTGAATGACTTACATTGTCTGATTAAAAGAGTGGCTCAATCACTTAAGTACCTGACTCTTGACTTCAGCTCAGGTCATATCGTGGGGTTGTAAGATCAGGCCCTGTGTCAGGCTCACACTCAGCATGGAGTCGGCTTGAGATTCTCTCTCTCTCTCTCTCTCCCTCTCCCTTTGCCTCTCCCCCAGCTTGGGTGCTTATGCACACTCACTCTCTCTCTCTCTCAAAAGGAATAAATAAAATCTTTCAAAAAATTTTAAAAAATAAACTCAATGCAAAGATTAGCCTTTAATACAGTACTGACATATACACAAAACAGACCAATAAATCAGAATAGAGTGTTCAGAAACAAATGCACATAAACACATTCACTTGATCTGCAACTGAGTGACTGCACTGCACTTGGTAAAGGATGGTCTTTTCAATAAATGGGTTGGGTTAATTAGATCTCCATATGAAAAAAATAAAATTTGATCCCCTGCCTCACACCATACTCTACAATCCATCTGAATGAATTTTAGGGTTAAATGTAAGAAGCAAAAAACAAAATATTTAAAAGACAAGCTGGTAGATTATCTACAAGATCTTAAAGTAGGCAAAAGTTACTTTTAAAGGATACAAAAAGCACTAATCAGAAGGCGGGAAATGATAAGAACATCTTTCCACTGAAGGAACCAAGGAGAAAATAAAAAGCAAGCCACAAAGTAGAGAAGATATTTGCAATACATTAACTCAGTAGAAATGTATATCCTTATTATGTAAAAGACCCCTATAAAATAATAAGAGATCAGACAACCCAGCAGGAAAAAAGAGTAAAAAGTGTTTTTTTAAAGAACCAAATAGCCAATGAACATATGAAAAGATGTTCAACATCCCTAATTGTCAAAGAAATGCAAATTAAAACAACAATGTGATACCACTATCCACCTACTATATTAGCTAAAATAAAAAGACTAATGATACCAAGAGCTGTCAAGGACATGATGCACCTAGAGCTCTCATAGATAGCTGGTCAGAGTGTAAATTGGTACAATTGTTCTGGAATAATCTGTCATAGTATCTACATATTGAAACTGAACAGATATATCCCTTCCGACTCAGTAATTCCAAGTCCCAGGTACATAATCTGAAGAAATGCACGCTTACGTTCATCAAAAAACAGGAATGGAAATGTTTATATTGGCATTATTTGTAATAGCCAGAAACACCCAAACTTATATTAACAATAGTATATATAAACAAACTGTCATAGTCATAAAAAGGATTATACAACAGTGCTGTCCAACACAGAGCCACTAGTCACATATAAATTTTAATGTAAATTAGTAAGATTAAATGAAAATAAAAATATAAATTCAGTTCCTGAGTCAGACTAGACACACTTCATACGCTCAACGGCCACCTGTGGCTGGTGTCCAGCAGATCATACAGCCCAGACATAAAGCACTTTGATAAAGTTCTATGGGGTATGGCTATCATACATACAGAAATGAGAATAAATGAATTACAATGACAAGTAAAAACAGGGGTGAATGCCACAAATGTGATGTTGAGCAGAATAAAGCAGACAGAAAGGAGTATACACTATATGCTTCCATTCACAAGAAGTTCAAACACTAACACAATTGATCTATGATATTAGAAGTCGGGAGGTGGTCGTCCTTTGGGAGTTGGGGGCACTGACTGGAAGGCAGCCTGAGGAGGCTTCCGAGCTTTTGGTCACACCGATCTAGATCAGCAGATGCGGAAAAACACATGTGGCTTAATACTGATGATGTGTACACTCTTCTGTATGTAACCCAAAAAATAAATAAATCAACGGTCAGCCTCACTCTACTGCTGAAGCCCTTCTTTGCTTCAGAGTCCTCCTCTGATAACACTGAACTCAAGAAGGCTCACCCTGGGGGCACCTGGCTGGCTCAGTTGGTTAAGTGTTTGACCCTTGGTTTCCGCTCAGGTTGTGATCTCAGGGTTGTTGTGGGATCGAGCCCTGTAATGTGCTCAGTGCCGGTGCGGAGTCTGCCTGAGATTCTCTCCCTCTCCTTCTCCCCTTCTCCCAACTCACGCAGGAGCACAAGCGTTCTCT
>NW_023225092.1:0-748 GCF_002007445.2 Ailuropoda melanoleuca | reverse complement strand
TTCATTCATTCATTCATTCATTCATTCATTTTAACTTGAGGTAAAATTCACCTAACATGAATGCATTTTATAGTGTCCAATTCAGTGCCATTTAGTACATTTGCAGTGTTGTATGACTATCACCTCTATCTGGTTCCGAAATATTTTCATCACCCCAAAAGCAAACCTCATATCCATTAAGTAGTCACACTCCCCATTCCCTCCTCCTCCGACCCCTGTCAACCACTAATCTACTTTCTCTATGAATTTACCTATTCTGTATATCTCATATAAATGTAATTTGCAATATGTTATCTTTTATCTGGTTTCTTTCACTCAGCAAAGTTTTCAAGTTTCATCCATACTGTAGCATTGTATCAGGACTTCATTCTTTTTCATGGCTGAATATTTGTTTATAAGCCTATACATTTTGCTTATTCATTCACAAATTGATGGACATTTGGGTTGTCTCTACCTTTTGCAATCGTGAATTGTGCTTTGATGAACATCCGTACACAAGTATTTGTTTGAATACCTGTTTTCAATTATTTTGAGCATATACATAGAGGTGGAATTGTAAGTCATATAGTAATTCTATGTTTAACTTTTTGACAGACCACCTTTTACCACTGGCAAACATTTTTCACAACAGCTGCACCATTTTTCATTCCTACCACCAACGTACAAGGGTTTCAATTTATTCACATCCTCACAAACGCTTGTTATTTTTCAGATTATTATTGCTATTATTATTATTATTATTATTATT
>NW_023225091.1:0-748 GCF_002007445.2 Ailuropoda melanoleuca | reverse complement strand
GCAATTGCTGGATCATAGGGTAGCTCTATTTTTAACTTTTTAAGGGACCTCCACATTGTTTTCCAAAGTGGCTATACCAACTTGCATTCCCACCAACAGTGTAAGAGGGATCCCACAGGGAAATTTCTATACAAAATCATTACCATTAATTTTGTAAAGGAAAATTTTCCCAAAGTCAAATAATGTCCACTGACTGTGACTATTTTGAAATTGTTTGTAAACTTAAGTGTCTGCTGATTCACAGAAGGCAGAAAATTTCCTTCTTTGTGTTCCCAACATAGAGCTGATCTTCATCCTTTTTAGATGTGACTTGTTCATAAGGCACTTGCATTTAGACACTGCACTTGTCACCTTCATGACACAGAATAAATGGTAATTGATTTTTCTCTTGGCTGGTTGACAAACCTTTATTATGGGCATGAAGAATTGTTTCTTTCTATTAGTGGCAGTAAAAGGTTTAGGGAAGCTGTAACACAGATAGAAATTTGGTTCAGCATAGCTCTTGTTTTTTTAGACCCTTCTTCCCACCTGGTTTGAGGTGGGGAAGTAGCCTAGCTTTCTTTAGGGAGTGTTCAGGGTATCTCAGAGAGTGTTCAGGGTATCTCTGAGAACCGGAAGAGAAGGAAAAGGCACAGGATTACAAAAGACTGGTATAAAACATTTGTTAGCCAGGAATTTTCCTGACTTAGAGTGCCCGTTACTTTTATCAAAAGGATCTATGGTCTTCAAGCAGTAGACAAGGAGGGGG
>NW_023225090.1:0-748 GCF_002007445.2 Ailuropoda melanoleuca | reverse complement strand
TTGGAGAGCACATCAAACATCAGCAGCTCAATGGAGGGAGCTGGAGTCTTTATTTCCAGTCCAAGGACTGGCTATGTTCTCAGGGTGGGAAGGACAGAGTGTAATAATTTGTGTGAGACTCTCAGCTGGCAACATTAATGAGAAACGGCCTCTTTCAGGTTTGAATGGTGTGAGCTCAGGAAGGCCCTGTGTGGCTGAGTCTGTTTTAAATATCTTTCAGCTTGACTCATCTTGGTACCAGCTCCCCCACACTCACAGTGCCTTGGACAGTTTCCTCGCTCTGGAGTGGAGTGTGTATGTTGGCTAGGGCAGGCCAGGCAAGGGCCATCCTGGCTTAGCTGATTCATGGAGGAATGTTGTAGTTAACTGGGTAAGACAGTTTGAAAGAAGTCACTCAGAACAACAGCAAGATGTTGCCTTCAAACAAGTTACCTTCATTTATTTAGAAGCCATATTTTGGCTTCTAGATGTCTAAAAACGTTTGGACTGAGGTGTTCAGTCCAGCAGAAATCTCATAGCACATCACAGATTAATAGAAGCTGGGAAGGTGTATGGGGGTTCAAGAGACGCAGAGCAGCAATGAATACTTAGCTCCCTTCTGTCCCTGCTCTGGCTTCAGTGTCTGCAATGAGGTACAGGACCAAAGACTAAGGCAGATAGGGTCAAAAGACCACCTTTTTTTTTTTTTTAATTATTATATTATGTTAGTCACCATACAGTACATCCCCGGATTCCGATGCAAAGTTCG
>NW_023225089.1:0-748 GCF_002007445.2 Ailuropoda melanoleuca | reverse complement strand
GTGTGAGCCACGGTAGCCTCACAATTCTGTGTGCTCACCCATTGGCCACTTCTCTGGGATGAACTGAGCAGAGAGCAGAGACTGGGGAAGATTGCGGATAACCTGGCCACCCCTTTTTGCTGTGAGCCACAATAGGCTTAAATCTTTGTGCACAAAATTGTTATTTGAAAGATGGTCTCTACGCAGTGTTGTTTCAATGAGTTAGGTATAAGACACATTCCCTATGCTATGAAAATACATTTGATAAGGCTACTATCTTCATGATAGATGTTAGTTGTAAGATGCTTTTCTACACAGTGATGTTTGGATGAGGGAAATAATGGCACATTCTCTGTGTTTCCACAGATAAATTGAAAAATATTATACACAATGAATCATGGAACACTACATCAAAACCTATGATGTATTATATGGTGACTAACATGATATAGTAAAAAAAATTAAAAAAAAGAAAAATGCTTTCATCTTCATGAATGAGAATGTTAGCTGAAAGATGCTTTTGACAGGGTGCTCTTTCTTTTTCTTTTCTTTTTTAATTTAAATTCAATTAGTTGAGGTATAGTACATAGGGTGCTGTTTCATTGACTTAAGTATATGGCACTTTCCTTCTGTTTGCACACTTACATTTGAAAGTGCTCCTATCTTCATGAAAGAAGGTGTTGGTTCAAAGATGCTTTCTACATAGTCTTGTTTCAATGAGTCAATTTTATGGCATTTTCCTTATGCCTCAACCTGTATATTTGAAAAC
>NW_023225088.1:0-748 GCF_002007445.2 Ailuropoda melanoleuca | reverse complement strand
AGTATTCAAAATAGGAGAGGTGGAAGCAATCCAAATGTCCATCGATGGATGAATGGATGAACAAAATGTGGTATATATGTACAATGGGATATTATTCAACCTCAAAGAGCAAGGAAACACTGACACATCCTTCAAGTGGGTGAACTTTGAAGATATTATATTAAGCGAAATAAGCCAGTCACCCAAGAACGGGATTATATCACAGAAAACCCCTAAGGAATCTACAGACATTACTAGAAATAATAATTGAATTTAGCAAGATTTCAGGATGGAATCGCCAAAGAAATACTCAATTGCATTTCTATGTATTTGTATTCATAACAATGGAAAAATTACAAAATGTTAAACAGTTTTACATTAGTTTCTGAAAACAAAAATACACAGGAAATGATGAGCAACATCCATCCACTAATGATTAAAAATATTTACAAAACTAAATTTTGTTGTTTTTGTTATTTTTTGTGCCAATGAGAAATTTCTAATTTTTTGTTTCAAGTTTTTATGTAAATTCTAGTTAGTTAACATGTACTGTAATATTGGTTTCAGGAGTAGAATTTGGTGATTCATCACTCACATATAATACCCACTGCTCATGACAATAAGTACCATCCTTAATACTCATCACCCATTTCACCCATCCTCCCACCTCCCCTCCATCAACCCTCAGTCTGTTCTCTATAGTTAAGAGTCTCTTATGATTTGCCTCCTTCAATTTTTCCCCCTTCCCCTATGTTAATCTCTTTTGTTT
>NW_023225087.1:0-748 GCF_002007445.2 Ailuropoda melanoleuca | reverse complement strand
TTTTCTTCAAGGAAATTTAGGTTATTGCCCTTTTTCCAAACAGTGCCCCAATTCACATTCATATATGATTTTTTTTTTTGCCCACATGTACAACGTTTCTCTAGAGAGGTGGCCTTTAAAGCTTTTATCACATCCAATAAAAATATTTGATCATACACCCATAATGCATGAATATGATACCTGTTAAAAATTATATATATAATTATCATACCAAATTAGTATGCATTATAATTAATTTAAAATATATTAAGAGAATGAGGAAGATAAAATCAATACAAGTATTTTTATTCATTAGTGGTGCAAAAATCATTAATGTAGATGATGTGATTATATATGCTTCATTAGTTTCTAAAAAGCTCAATTTAAGATTTAGAAGAATCTGTGCATAGGCTTGGTTGTAAGTTCAGTTTATTTCAATCCTTGGTTTCCATGACTGTCATACTGAAAAAGACACTTCAAGGAGGGAGTATGGTCATAAGTAGATTAAAAAGAAATCTTCATTTAAAGATAGCTGTGGGTTTATTAAAATCATTTTGGTACTGGGACAACTGGGATACCCACGTGCAAAAGAGTGAAGTCAGACCCTACCTGATACCACACGCAAAAATGTACGCAGTGGATCATAAACCTAAATATAACTAAAACAATAAAATTTATAAGAGAAAAATAGGAGTAAATCTTTGTAACCTTGGGTTAGACAGTGGTTTCTTGGATATGAAGCCAAAAGGACAAACAACAAAAGAAAAAA
>NW_023225086.1:0-797 GCF_002007445.2 Ailuropoda melanoleuca | reverse complement strand
GCTTGGGTGGCATCAGGCTTAGGCTGCCAGGTGACAACAGGCACATCTGGGCGGTGCTGGGGGCCTTACACAGCCAGTTCGATGCCTCTCCCCTGAGTCCCACAGCAGCCCTGGGAGGGAGGCAGGGTGGAGTTACAATCTCATTTTACACATAAGGAAACCAATTACCCCAAGTCTCTTGCCAAGGGAGGGACAGAACTGGGTGGCCAAGCCAGATCTAACCTCCAGCCCGGAGCTAGCGATGCATGAAAAGCAGGGCAGATGGCACCAGGATCTAAAATAAGGAGGGAAAAAAATACCTCAATTATGTAACAGTGAGAAAAATCTGTAAGCATATACACAGTAACGAGCACAGAGAGCTGCCACATGAACCATCCCCTCCTTCCTGGCCCCCTGTGGGCAAAGGGAGGCTGGGGGAGCCCAGGCCTGTCCCTCCAGGAGGAAACGTGCCTTCACGGGGGCGACACTGCCCCCCACTAGGGGGGCATGCCCTAGGAATATCGAAACCCAAGCTGCAGCAGAGACAGATTCTGAACTGCTCCCACAGTGCTTGAGGGCTATGGGAGCACAAGGCTGGAGAGGCCTCAGATAAGGATGTGCAATAAGGAGAGCTGTGAGGTCTGGTGCTCTGCTGGGGTAGGTTGCCAAACAGGCAAGCCCAGAGCATCATAAAGCCCTCCTGGTGTGTGTGTGTGTGTGTGTGTGTGTGTGTGTGTGTGTGTGTGCGCGCGCTAAGGAAGCTGGTCTGTGGGTGGCAGCTTCAGATGCACTTGCTGGGCTAAGGACCAGGGCTTGGG
>NW_023225085.1:0-748 GCF_002007445.2 Ailuropoda melanoleuca | reverse complement strand
CTTCTTGCATCTCGTGACCTACTTCACTCTTTTGTCTTCTCCACACTGTCTGAGAGGACAGAAAGCAGGTGCATTGTCTCCCTTCACCCACCTCATCCAAAGACTCCATCTACCTCTGTGTAAGGACTAGGAAATCTCTCAAACCGAGAGGGGAAGAACTTCCTCTACCGTAGAGTCAAGACACACTCCAACAGATCTTGCCTCGATGGAGCAGCTGTCTCTCTGGACAGTCTGGGTCATCATTCAGGAACCCAGCACACCAGCCTGAGAAAACTGGTCTCTTCCCCTTCCCTGGCACACGCAGATGCCTGTGTCTAGAGAACTGTGGAGGCTCTTAGGCAAATCTGCCCACAGCAGCTACGTTTGCCCATTTCTGGCAGCTGGATAGAACCACACAAAAATCCAAAGGATCCTAGCATTTGATGATACTCTATCATATCCTGGCACTTGAATTTCATCAGGTCACAGTTATATATGCAATCACCCATGTGATAGTCCCGGGACAAAATCATACCTGTGGTATCAAAGCCCACATAAAAATATAAAGTAAAATAATAAGGCAAAATATATCCCAGGTCAGGTCATGTCACCCCTCTGCTCAAATCGCCATAATAAAAGAGAAACTCCAGGAAGCTTACTATGGTCTATGCAGCATATTTTCTTTTCTTTTTTTTTTTAAGATTTTTATTTATTTATTAGACAGAGATAGAGACAGCCAGTGAGAGAGGGAACACAAGCAGGGGGAGTG
>NW_023225082.1:0-2256 GCF_002007445.2 Ailuropoda melanoleuca | reverse complement strand
GGGCATTTCCCAGAGCATCCATTGCAGCAAAAGCACCATATGGCGTGACCTAGCATGGTACTGGGTCACCAACCGTGTGTCTGGGGAAACCAAAGGGACACAGTTGGACTCATGGCATACACCAACTTTGATTCCTTTCCCCGTTGCTACCTACCTAGAAAACACCTAACTGCTCAGGTAGTCCTTCCTACAGAGTCAGGATGACTGAAGATGATCTTGAGCCGCTTTTCCTGCACCTAAAATTTGACAGTTTTAAAAAATATGTCTAGCACATTGGGCACATGTTTTATAAAATATTAACATATTTTCAAGGGCAGTTAAACATTGGCTTGTTTGCAGCTGTTCACTTTGAACATTCCAATACTGAGACTTCGCATTACCGCCAGGTCTTCTTCCCACCCACTAATGCCAATGCTATAAAGACCTAGCATCTTGCTTCTTTCCCTCTCACTATTCAACAGAATAAAAGGAAAATCCCTTCTCCCTCTACACAGTCCTTTTAAATCCTGTATATACAAATTTTGAGGGAAAACAAATGAATTAGTAGTGAACAATAAGGGTACATTTTGTTGTTATAGTAAAGTAACTGTAGATATCACACTCCTTGGCTTTCATTATATATTACCGTGAAGTCAGATACATGCACCCATGGTTAAAGCTACCTAAGTAAAAGTAAGTATTTGTTTCCTAGGTTGGCTGTAACAAATCACTACCAATTTGGTGGCTTAAAACAAGAGATATTTTTATTTTTCAGTTCTGGAAGCCAAAGTCTAAAATCAAGGTGTTGGCAGGTCAGCATTCTGTCTGGAGGCTCTAGGGGGCACTCCTTTCCATGCTTCCCAGCTTCTAGTGGTTGCCAGCAGTGTTTGGTGTTCCTTGACTTGTCGCTGCATGACTCTAATCTCTGTCTTCGTCTTCACTTCTCTGTGGGTCTCTTACAAGGACACTTGTCATTAGATTTAGGCCCACCCAGGGAAATCCAGGATGATCACATCCCAAGATCCTTAACTTCATAACGTATGCAAAGACTCTTTTTTCCACATAAGGTCACGTTCATATGTTTGAACAGTAGGATGTGGACATATCTCTTGAGGGGGCCACCTTTCAACCCACTACAGTGTTCAATGAGTTAGAACCTCACAGCTAGAAACAATATATGAATCCATGACTGGCTGGGGTACTTCTAAACTCTTTGAGGGCAGGAATTACGTTGTATGCCTCATCTAGCCACCAGAACCTTGCCGAGCACACAGTGGAGGGTCAACAAAACCAAGGCTGACACCTTTGCTTTGGGATTCGACAGTAGTATGGATTGAATTCATTGAAATAGATGGTACAGATAAACATCCCAGCTCCTGCCCCTTCTGAGAATTTAAGTTCAGTGCATTCATCTTCTCTCAAACAGCACTTCTCCACATGTTAGCTGGCAGTTTTATGTGAATTCAAGAAAGTACCTTCCATGACCCTCAGATTAATTATGTTACATAGAAAAACACTGTTTTATGTTGTTCTTTGCTCAGATTTGTCTTGTGAAATGTGATTACTTCTTCCTAGGTCTACTAGCCTGCTGACATAAAGGTTCTGAAACTTGCAGGCACTTAAAAGGAACCTTTTCTTGAAAACTTGTTCCAGCAGAAATGCACAACTTGATGCAAGAGCCCCTCTTACACACACACACACAAGCACACACACACTCATGCACACACTCCTCCTCTCTCTGTTAATGACACTCCTGGTTGATTTATTGATTGCCTGTAACACCACTGGCTTTTCTTGAAGCACTTGTGATCCTCCCAGTTGTAAGTGCCACCCCCAGTGGAAAGTTGCCCCAAACCAGGATGTTTTGATTGCTATTTGACTTCCCCAACTTGGCTAGTAAGGGCTGAACCTTCTCAGCTTCCCTGGAGTAAGCTCCTCAAGCCTTTTCCCTCCAAAGCATCTGTAAACAGTTGAAGGTCATGATTGTTCACTCTGCAAGATCGATATGCCATTAAATTGTGACAAAAAGGACTGCCAGACCATTAAGGCCTCCCTCAAACCCTCAGTAATCCTGATAAAGTGATGAGCTGTTTTAACCTCTCTGGCTCCCATTGCTAACTACATAGAAAACTCCTCACTGCTGAGATAACCCTTTCTGCAAAGTCGGGAAGGCCCACAAATGACTGACGCTGATTTTGAGCTCCCCCTACATTTTTTCCTGCTATTGTGAAGTCACTTTTAAAAATTTAATTAATTAATTTATTTATTTATTTATTT
>NW_023225081.1:0-747 GCF_002007445.2 Ailuropoda melanoleuca | reverse complement strand
CATGCAGACTGATTCTAGTTTAACCTCCAAACTCCCGAGGGAGGTGGAAGGGGGGATCCTGCCAATCCCTGAAGCCTCAGGGCTCAGACCCGGTGATCTGGCTCCAAGTCCGGGAGCTCTCCCCAGCACATCATGTCACACAAGAGGGACCCAAAGAGGACCGTGCTGCTGCTTGGGAAGTAAGCTAGTGCCGGAGGATGGAACAGGATAAGTAAATAAATTAGCCCTCAAGGAGAAGATCTAACCAACACAGCAAGAGATTCTGAGGTCAAGGGAGCGGTTGATCAGAGTTGAATATTTTTCACTAAACTCTACTCCTGAAACTAATAATACACTATATGTTAATTGAACTTAAATTTTAAAAATATATGAAATCAAAAGGTCAAAAGTTATAAAATTTACACTTACAGAAGGACATCTCAATAAGTGAAAAATTTTCTGAAAAAAAGTTGAATATTTGCTGGCTGGTTGTTTGAGTTTTATGAAATTGGCCAAGTTTATAATGGTTGTACTTTTTTTTTTTAAAGATTTTATGTATTTATTTGACAGAGAGAGAGAAAGAACAAGGAGGGGGAGGGGGAGAGGGAGAAGCAGGCTCCCCGCTGAGCAGGGAGCCCAATGCAGAACTCCGTCCCAGGACCAGGATCATGACCCGAGCAGAAGGCAGACACTTGACCAACTGAGCCACCCGGGTGCCCCATCATGGTCGTCTTTTAAAGGGACCCAAAGCTCAGCATCTCAGAAGGC
>NW_023225080.1:0-747 GCF_002007445.2 Ailuropoda melanoleuca | reverse complement strand
CTAAAGAATTTAGTTTTTGTCAACAATTTATGCAACACCAAAACAAAGCCTAAAAATTGTTTCTTCTAAAGAGAGACAGAGGGGCGCCTGGGTGGTTCAGTCACTTAAGCATCTGCCTTCCGCTCAGGTCATGATCTCAGGTCCTGGGATTGAGCCCCATGTCAGGCTCTCTGCTCAGTGGGGAGTCAGCTTCTCCCTCTCCCTCTCCCTATCCCTCCACCTGCTTGTGCTCTCAATCTCTCAAATAAAATCTGAACAAAAATCAGAGAGAGAGAGAGAGGAGCTTAAGGCCTGCCAATGCAGGCAAGGCCTCCTGATGTCTCAGGGAAGCAGGCAGACTGTCCAGGTGGGGTGAGCTGAGCGGGTGAGGAACCCCATCTGCCTAAAAGGGAAAAGCATGCCCCAGCCCCAGCAGCAAGTGCCAATTGCACACTCTTACAGAATAGCAGAACCACTCAAAAGAACTATTTTATCTTAATCAGCACTGACTGTCTCCCATTAATATATGAAATGCAGCCAGTGGGAAAGTGTGTGGGTCTGATTGTGCCACTATCAGAATCTAGGGCTTGGAGGAAACCAAAAAACAAACCAAGAAAACCATAACCCCCGTGAGCCCCAGGATCTTTACGGATGAGAAGATAGGGAAGTCCTAGATGATCTCAATCTCAGGCCAGCTACAGCCTGGTATCACAGCAGAGGGCTGGGGCCGCGCCAGCGCGACAAATCCCCAGACTCTCCCACGGGCCC
>NW_023225079.1:0-747 GCF_002007445.2 Ailuropoda melanoleuca | reverse complement strand
GGAGATCATAGTTCGCCCAAGGCAAAGGTACCAGTCTGCGGATTCGCGATCTACAGCCTTGCTATGCGAAGCCTGGTCTTCCAATGAACAGCATCACCGAGGGCAGAATCCCAGGGCACACCCAGGACCTCCTGCATCGGAATCTGCATCTGCATGAGACTCCATGTGACTGTATTCACACTGAAACTTGGGAGGCACTGTACAACAGCTTTTGCTATAAACAACTAATTTATACACAGAGTGTGAGCACGGTGAGTTATTATAATTTTGTCTTGTCTACCAGAGAACAATAATTAAACAATTCCCTCTGAGGGTTTCTCTGGAGGGAACAGAGATATGAGAACAGACATATTGCTAATTCTCTGTGATGGAGCAATAGAGGTGGGATTCTCCATCCATGCACCCTTTCCGGCCGGCCTCCTATGTCCCCTCATTTCCATCTTTGGAGGAGATTTCCATATATCCTACTGAGCATCCTTTCCCGATAAAATATCCCAGTGCTTGAACAAAAGGGGCAACACTGAGGTTACCAAAATAACTCCTTTTACTGCTCTTTGAATTTCAGGCTACTAAATCATAAGGGGAAAACAATGAGCCCTTAAAACATTTCCATATGTTCTGACAATATGATCCTACTGTACCATTTACAAACTTCACATACTAAATTAAAAACTGTATTTACTTCATATTCTTGGTGTGAAATCACCCCTAGAGTGTGACCTTCTACGAATGTGGCCACAGCTGACA
>NW_023225078.1:0-747 GCF_002007445.2 Ailuropoda melanoleuca | reverse complement strand
TTTTTTTTTTTTGTTTTTTTTTTTTTGAGAGAGCACGAACAAGCGGCGGGGGAGGGGCAGAGGGAGCAGATGAGAGGGAGAGAAGATCTTAAGCAGGCTGCATGCTCAGCATGGAGAGGACTCAGTGCTCCACACAGAGCTCCACACGGGGCTCGATCTCATTACCCTGAGATCATGACCTGAGCTGAAATCAAGAGTCAGATGCTTAACTGAGCCACCCTGGTGCCCCTATATTCTGAGACTTTAATACCCAAATATCGTACATGATTTTTTCCACACGTTAATCTGCATAAGCATCAGTAGAGGAGCTCTTATAAAAGTGCTGATTCTTGGGCTGCATTGCTAGCAATTCTAATTCAATAAGTCCGGGTTTGGAGGCCCAAATTTACACATTAAGTTTCACTAGCAACCGAACCTTTTGTGTGTGGTTGCCCAGAATTGTGTAAAATCAATTTGTGTTTTACGAGTTAAGAAATACCAAAACCTTATTTTGCAAAAGATTTCCTATATACCCTCCAGAATCTTAGATTTTGATTCCCAGATCATCTGCTTTTAACACCTAGCTATTTCATTTGGCAGTTATGCACATTCCTAAATATTGCTTTTATACTACTATCTTGATTCTTTCTTTGATATTGCTATTAAAGAGGAGGCTATAACTCACTTAGAAACAATGGGCATGTTTTTTTTTTTTTTATGTCCTGTCATTCTTCTAATGTTTGTCACAATAAAAAAAAAAAAAAAAAA
>NW_023225077.1:0-747 GCF_002007445.2 Ailuropoda melanoleuca | reverse complement strand
GCAGGGGGAGTGGGAGAGGAAGAAGCAGGCTCCCAATGGAGCAGGGAGCCTGATGCAGGGCTCGATCCCAGAACCCTGGGATCATGACCTGAGCCAAAGGACAACGCTTAACAACTGAGCCACCCAGGCACCCCAAGAAACAGACTCTTAACTATAGAGAACAAACTGGTGATTGCCAGAGGGGAGGTGGGTAGGGAGATAGGTAGAATAGGGGATGGGGATTAAAGAGTACACTCACCGTGATGGGAAAAAAAAAAAAGTAACCAAATTATCCTGAAGTCATATTAAAGAAAACAAGCTAATTTTCCCCTTGTTTGGGCTTTTGATTCTTTCATCATTTGGGTCTGCAGTTGGCATGTATTTAATCTTTTATTTAGAGTTTGCCATGATTCTGGAGAATGGCATTGGCAAAATTTCCATCACAGACTGAGGCAGGGCATTTTAACTTTTTCCCATGAAAATGTAAATCATTTAGCTACGAGAATTTTGCATTTGAAACTCTATGAAAATTTTTGCATGCTATAAAATCACTTTGGGTTTTTAAATTATTCTAATCTAATAATATTTATAGGCTGTCAGTTAGCTCTCATTTTAACATGTTTGAAAGTGCTATTGAATTATCCTAACATTGGAAGCACACATACATCCATGTACACAGACAACGATCAGCAATTCTTTGAAGATGTTGCTAGTATTTTTTCCATGATTTTTTATTATATTGCTAATCCAACTTAAAAAAAAAAAAAA
>NW_023225076.1:0-747 GCF_002007445.2 Ailuropoda melanoleuca | reverse complement strand
AAAAAAACCTTTTTTTCATTGGGGAAAGAACTTTCAACATGGAGATGGCCAGATAACTCTTCAAAAATAAGCTTAGTCTGGGTGGATATGCCCAACACTGCATTTTTGAAGTTGGTTGGTTTCCTTTGTGGATTGAAGAGGGTAATATGCTAGATTACGTCCATAACTACCACTGTCAATAACTCAGTTGTCTAATATATTATCCTACTTACAACTAACCAGTTTGCTTGACAAAACTTCAAAGGTGTTGCCAGAAGGCATGAGACTCCTGTGTTAGAGGCAAAGGACTCTTAGGCAAGCAGGCAGACAGAACTTCATGTTTCCACTAACTCTTCCGGTGAAGCAAAGGTGTGTGAGATGGATGCTGTAAAACCATTAGGTTTGTATTACAACTGAAAAACCCTAGTTTAAGAAAGGTTCAAATTTCTAAGGAAGCTACTAGCAAATCTGCTCAGCATTTGCCCCATTAGGGGAACATTATCCTTATTCTGGACAGCTAATCAATCTACAATTTGCCCAGGAGAGAAACACAATCTCCATCTTCCAGGGCTGTTTACTATACAAAAATCCTTGAAAAAATAATCTGGGAAAAAAAGCTGTCATAAGACAAGTAGAAACACAAGAGACCCATAGAGAATTGGCTTCCAGTAATATCATCATCACTACCACCACCACACACCTCTATCCTTCTGACTTGTGCTCAATAAGGCACACCTCCAATATAATCACACTTCTGCCCACTCATGG
>NW_023225075.1:0-747 GCF_002007445.2 Ailuropoda melanoleuca | reverse complement strand
GGGGGGGGGGGGGGGGGGGGGGGGGGGGGACACAAATGACTAATATCAGGAGTAAGAGTAGGGATATCACCACCGGTCCTAGAGACATTGAAAAGGTAGTAAGGGAATATTAATAACAACTATGCCAGTATATTCAATGTCTTAGATGAGTTGAATCATCTCTTGAAAGACGAACTGCCAAAGTTCAGAAGAAATACAGAATCTCACTAGCTCCATTTTTATTAAAGAAATGAAATTTGTAGTTGAAAATGTTCCCCCAATGAGAACTCTAGGCCTGAATGGCTTTACTATTAAGTTTCACCAAACCTTTTTTTTTTCCCCTTACCAGTCCTTTAAGGAAGAGATAATACCAATTCTACAAACTCTTCCAGAAAATAGGTGAGGAAGGAACAATTACCAAAGCATTCATTATTTTTAACATCATCTATTATCAGGCAAACTTCTATTTCCTTTGTGTGTGTGTGTATACATACATATGTGTGTGTGGGGGGGTTTTAGATTTTTTTTTTCCTGGAGAATTATTTATTCTAGAGAGAGTGAGCACGTGGGGCTGGGGGGGGCGCAGAGGGAGAGGGAGAGAAAGAATCTCAAGCAGACTCCTTTCTGAGTATGGAGCCTGATGTGGGCTCTGTCCCTTGACCCTGAGATTATACCCTGAGCCAAAATCAAGAGTCGGACGCTCAACTGACTGAGCCACTGAGGCACCCCAAGATTTTATTCTTTTTTTTTTTTTTTTTTAAAGATTTT
>NW_023225074.1:0-1247 GCF_002007445.2 Ailuropoda melanoleuca | reverse complement strand
ACGGCAGCAGCAGGATGACCACGCGCGCAGCAAACATCTGGCGCTCTGTGTCGTTGCGGCCCCCACCACAGAACAGCTGCAGAGCGCGGGCAGCTCGCCGATGAAGTGGTCCAGCCAGGAGGCGGCGCACAGCGGCTGAGCGGCCAGCAGCGCGGTCTGAGCGGCCGCAGGCCACTCAGCCACGACGCGCAGGCCAGAGCGCGGCACCGGCGCGGGGAGGCGAGCTCCGCGTGGCGCAGCGGGTGAACCACCGCGGCCGCCCGGTCCAGTGCCATCACCGCCAGCAACAGGCACTCGACCGAGCCCATCGCCAGCGAGTTGCCCAGCTGGGCCAGGCAGCCCGCGCGCTGCAGCCACAGCTCCGCACCGCACAGGCAGCGCGGGAGCCAGGCTCGTGGTGTAGCCCGCGTCCACCAGTGCCAGGTGGCACAGGAAGTAGTACATGGGTGTGTGCAGGCGCGGGTCACGCACGGCCAGCAGCACGAGGGTCGAGTTGCCCGCCAGGGTCAGGAGATAGCAGAGCAGGACCAGGGCGAAGAGGGCGGGCTGCAGCGCAGGCCAGTCGGAGAAACCCAGCAGCAGGAAGCGCTCCTCGGTGCTGTGGTTGGCCTGCAGGAGGAAAGTCCCAGAGTGTCTGGAAGGGCGCAGAGTGAAAGGGTGACTTTATGCCCTGCAAGTGAAGGAGAGCCCGGGAGCTCGGGGCGTGGCTGGTGGGGAACTGGACGGGAGGGAGGGGCGCGGGGGAGCATGGTGGAGGGCATGCCAGCACACTTTCTTGTCTCATTTAGAGACCTGTGCCCTGGCTTTGGGAAGCCAGTCCTACTTTAGTGTAGCTTAGCTAATGTATGCAGCCGACTCTTTGGGGGAGAAAGAATCTCCACTTTGTAGAAGAAGGANGTCCTACTTTAGTGTAGCTTAGCTAATGTGTGCAGCCGACTCTTTGGGGGAGAAAGAATCTCCACTTTGTAGAAGAAGGAACTTAGACTCAGAAAGGGGAGATTGCCCCAGGTCACAGCTAGTGCATGGCCCTGTGGGAGTCGGGGTGAGACTTGTCTCCTTTCCAGATGAGTGCTTTTTCAGCTGCTTCCTGGGTTCTGATTGTACTCCTAGGGGCCAGAGTAGAAATCTGATCTTCCTCCCACAGAACAGTCCTTCAGATATTTGAAGACAGATTTCCCCCTGAGCCTCCCTCCCCTTCTTCCACAGCGCGTCATGCGGAAGAGTAAGTGTGATACCCTAGGCTTGGT
>NW_023225073.1:0-747 GCF_002007445.2 Ailuropoda melanoleuca | reverse complement strand
TTCCCAGAAGATTTGCCAAAACTGAGCTCTATGGGACAGGAGCAATGGATTTTGGAGTAGGAGGTTTTATTTTTGGGACTGCAATGGTTTGTCCAGAGGTTAGGAGAAAATACACGGAAGGGTCCAGATGTTATTATTTTACAAAGTCATTGTACTCTGTTTGGCCATTAGTCTTCCTAGGAGTAGGACGATTAGTCATTATAAAATCCATAGGCTATCAGGAACATTTAACTGAGTATGGAGTTCACTGGAACTTTTTCTTTACTTTAATAGCTGTGAAAGTGTTAACATCGCTGCTTTTGATTATTCTTCCTCTAAATAAATCCTGGACTGTGGCCATCAGCATTATTGTGTTGTACCAGCTAGCCCTTGACTTTACCCCACTGAAAAGGTTAATTTTGTATGGCACTGATGGTAGTGGTACAAGGATTGGCTTATTAAATGCCAACCGAGAAGGAATAATCTCTACCTTGGGGTATGTGGCAATTCATATGGCTGGTGTGCAAACAGGGTCATATATGCTTAAAAAAAGATCACATGTCAAAGATTGGATAAAAGGAACATACTATATTCTGCTGACGGCTATTTGCCTCTTCATAACTCTCTACATAGTTCAGGTAAATGTAGAAGTGGTGTCTCGGAGAATGGCCAATTTAGCCTTTTGCATTTGGATAGTTGCTTCTAGCCTGATCGTTCTTAGTAGTTTATTACTGGGTGATATAATTTTGAGTTTTGCCAAATTTCTAA
>NW_023225071.1:0-2236 GCF_002007445.2 Ailuropoda melanoleuca | reverse complement strand
GGGCATTTCCCAGAGCATCCATTGCAGCAAAAGCACCATATGGCGTGACCTAGCATGGTACTGGGTCACCAGCCGTGTGTCTGGGGAAACCAAAGGGACACAGTTGGACTCGTGGCATACACCAACTTTGATTCCTTTCCCCGTTGCTACCTACCTAGAAAACACCTAACTGCTCAGGTAGTCCTTCCTACAGAGTCAGGATGACTGAAGATGATCTTGAGCCGCTTTTCCTGCACCTAAAATTTGACAGTTTTAAAAAATATGTCTAGCACATTGGGCACATGTTTTATAAAATATTAACATATTTTCAAGGGCAGTTAAACATTGGCTTGTTTGCAGCTATTCACTTTGAACATTCCAATACTGAGACTTCGCATTACCGCCAGGTCTTCTTCCCACCCACTAATGCCAATGCTATAAAGACCTAGCATCTTGCTTCTTTCCCTCTCACTATTCAACAGAATAAAAGGCAAATCCCTTCTCCCTCTACACAGTCCTTTTAAATGCTGTATATACAAATTTTGAGGGAAAACAAATGAATTAGTAGTGAACAATAAGGGTACATTTTGTTGTTATAGTAAAGTAACTGTAGATATCACACTCCTTGGCTTTCATTATATATTACCGTGAAGTCAGATACATGCACCCATGGTTAAAGCTACCTAAGTAAAAGTAAGTATTTGTTTCCTAGGTTGGCTGTAACAAATCACTACCAATTTGGTGGCTTAAAACAAGAGATATTTTTATTTTTCAGTTCTGGAAGCCAAAGTCTAAAATCAAGGTGTTGGCAGGTCAGCATTCTGTCTGGAGGCTCTAGGGGGCACTCCTTTCCATGCTTCCCAGCTTCTAGTGGCTGCCAGCAGTGTTTGGTGTTCCTTGACTTGTCGCTGCATGACTCTAATCTCTGTCTTCGTCTTCACTTCTCTGTGGGTCTCTTACAAGGACACTTGTCATTAGATTTAGGCCCACCCAGGGAAATCCAGGATGATCACATCCCAAGATCCTTAACTTCATAACGTATGCAAAGACTCTTTTTTCCACATAAGGTCACGTTCATATGTTTGAACAGTAGGATGTGGACATATCTCTTGAGGGGGCCACCTTTCAACCCACTACAGTGTTCAATGAGTTAGAACCTCACAGCTAGAAACAATATATGAATCCATGACTGGCTGGGGTACTTCTAAACTCTTTGAGGGCAGGAATTACGTTGTATGCCTCATCTAGCCACCAGAACCTTGCCGAGCACACAGTGGAGGGTCAACAAAACCAAGGCTGAAACCTTTGCTTTGGGATTCAACAGTAGTATGGGTTGAATTCATTGAAATAGATGGTACAGATAAACATCCCAGCTCCTGCCCCTTCTGAGAATTTAAGTTCAGTGCATTCATCTTCTCTCAAACAGCACTTCTCCACATGTTAGCTGGCAGTTTTATGTGAATTCAAGAAAGTACCTTCCATGACCCTCAGATTAATTATGTTACATAGAAAAACACTGTTTTATGTTGTTCTTTGCTCAGATTTGTCTTGTGAAATGTGATTACTTCTTCCTAGGTCTACTAGCCTGCTGACATAAAGGTTCTGAAACTTGCAGGCACTTAAAAGGAACCTTTTCTTGAAAACTTGTTCCAGCAGAAATGCACAACTTGATGCAAGAGCCCCTCTTACACACACACACACAAGCACACACACACTCATGCACACACTCCTCCTCTCTCTGTTAATGACACTCCTGGTTGATTTATTGATTGCCTGTAACACCACTGGCTTTTCTTGAAGCACTTGTGATCCTCCCAGTTATAAGTGCCACCCCCAGTGGAAAGTTGCCCCAAACCAGGATGTTTTGATTGCTATTTGACTTCCCCAACTTGGCTAGTAAGGGCTGAACCTTCTCAGCTTCCCTGGAGTAAGCTCCTCAAGCCTTTTCCCTCCAAAGCATCTGTAAACAGTTGAAGGTCATGATTGTTCACTCTGCAAGATCGATATGCCATTAAATTGTGACAAAAAGGACTGCCAGACCATTAAGGCCTCCCTCAAACCCTCAGTAATCCTGATAAAGTGATGAGCTGTTTTAACCTCTCTGGCTCCCATTGCTAACTACGTAGAAAACTCCACACTGCTGAGATAACCCTTTCTGCAAAGTCGGGAAGGCCCACAAATGACTGACGCTGATTTTGAGCTCCCCTCTACATTTTTTCCTGCTATTGTGAAGTCACTTTTAAAAATTTAATTAATT
>NW_023225069.1:0-747 GCF_002007445.2 Ailuropoda melanoleuca | reverse complement strand
GCTACCAAAGTCCTGCTGAAACCCAGCTCACTGTGAATGTCATTTCCTGGCACGACCAGTCTCAGAACACCTCTGAAACCAACGGAGACATATCTGGCGTGATTCTTAGAGAACCAGGCTGAATCACAGCCACCACTCCTTAATCCAATTGCTCGTCACTGTCTATGCAAAAACTCGTTCTAGAATTGGACTTACCAACTGCCAACAAGTGGAGCCTATTCTCTCTTTTTCATTAAGTTCCATTAAAAGTCAGTGTTCCCAAGTTCCATTCTAGGAGAAAACCAGGAATACTAAAGCTCGGATATGTTTCAGGAGAAAACGAGAGAGGCCAGAGCTGGGGCTGAAGGAGGTGTGGTATCATCTAGTGTGTGGTAGGTTGTTCCCCAGGATCTCCAGCAGGAGACTGGACATCTTCATCCTTGCCACGTGACTTTCAGTGCCCTGTTAATGTTAGGCTTGGTAGCAGGGCTTGCTTTGGACAATGGAATGTGAACAGACAGGACGGAGGCCCTGTTCAAGCAGAAGTTTTAAGAGCCATTGCGCCATTCAGCAGGCCTGCTCCATGGCTTCCCTTCAGCCTGGGCCCAGGGCAACATACACCCTCAGCCCGATCGGCCAGATAGAAGGGGCAGGGGTGCCTCCGCGACTCTCCCTCTTACAGGTGCCTAGGCCTGGAGTCCTCCCTTCCTCTGGTCGCCTTTGTTCATTTGGGCCAATATAATTACTTCGTCAGGGTTGGTGGGACGC
>NW_023225068.1:0-747 GCF_002007445.2 Ailuropoda melanoleuca | reverse complement strand
TGGTATTGAATATAAATCAGTGCTACTAAAAGTGGAAAGGATCCTATTAATTTATATAATGAAAAGTAGAATACTGTAATCATTTTTTGGGTCTCATTTCCCTATCAAATGGCAGTAATAAATACTAGAATTACATTGCTTCAAATAATACATAGAACAAGATAAGTTTTGTGCTACTGAATGTTTGATTAAAAGTATTTGAACTTAAACATCGAAATATATTATTTGGGGGTTTCAGGCCTATTAGATAGGTGAGATTGACTAGCAACTAACATGAGTAGTGACAGTCCACTTGTATCTACTTGCAAGGGTGTAGATAGTGAGTTGAAAAATACTGCAATAAAAACGAGATGCCTGGGTGGCTCAGTTGGTTGGGTTTCTGCATTTTGGGTCCGGTCATGGTCCCAGAATCCTGGGATGGAGCCCTGTGTTGGGGTCCCTGCTTGGCGGGGAGTCTGCTTCTCCCACTGCCCCTCCCCCTGCTCAAGCTCTCTCCCTCGCGCTCTCTCTCTCAAATAAATAAGTAAATCTTAAAAAAAAAAAAAAGAAAAATAGAACAATAAAAACATAAAGCTTATTTTTTTATGTAATAATTTTTTTAAATAATGAGATTTTAGGAGGTAATCACTTCAGATTTTATTTGTTTTTGAGCACCACACTTAAGGTAGGAAAACAGTTTTTAAAGTTGATATAGATTGAGAATTTTGAAATTAAAAAAAACCCATGCCTATACCTATCAGTCTTAGA
>NW_023225067.1:0-747 GCF_002007445.2 Ailuropoda melanoleuca | reverse complement strand
TTTTTTTTTTCCTAAGGCTTATTTTAAAAAGATTTGAAAAGGCAGGGGTAGAGACGCGAATAAACAAAAGCTATTACAGGAAAATGAAATTCCTTTCCTCTTAGCCTCTTTCCATTTCAGAACTTTTCTGAAGCCCCAGTGGCATTTCATAACCCAACCTTCCAAAATTAGTTTCATCTACTTAAAAAAAAAATCACATCATAGAATTTGTTCATAAACACCTTTAGAGGTGATGCCATTCTTTCAATGAACTAAGGATCTGCCTCACCTTCCCACCCCGATTCTCCTCTTCGCAGGTAAATACATAATCACTATTTGTTAATTGCTTGAACCCAACTGACAGGGAGTACAATTATTGTAGCATGACATCTGGAGGAATTTTACCATCAGAAGATGGTGATGAGCTTGCAGAGGGTTATATGGGAGGATTATACAAGACTTACATGTCCTACATTAAAAGGAAAGAGTAAGAGAATTTTTTTTAAAGATTTTTATTTTTTGGGGGGCCGTTGGGTGGGCAGTCAGTTAAGTGTCTGAATCCTGGTTTCAGCTCAGGTTGTGGTTTCAGGGTCATGAGATCAAGCCCCGCATTTGGCTCCTGCTCAGCAAGGAATCTTGAGTTTCTCCCTCCCTTTCTCTCTGCCCCTTCCACTCATATTCTCTCTCTCAAATAAATAAAAATCTTTAAATTTTTTTTTAAATATAAATTTTTTAAAGATTTGTTTGAGAAAGAGGGAGAGAGAGCAC
>NW_023225066.1:0-747 GCF_002007445.2 Ailuropoda melanoleuca | reverse complement strand
TTTTTTTTTTTTTTAAAGATTTTATTTATTTATTTGACAGAGAGACAGCCAGCGAGAGAGGGAACACAAGGGGAGTGGGAGAGGAGGAAGCAGGCTCCCAGAGGAGGAGCCTGATGCGGGGCTCAATCCCATAACGCTGGGATCACGCCCTGAGCCGAAGGCAGACACTTAACGACTGAGCCACCCATGTGCCCCTTAATCTGGATTTCAAAGGAAAAGCAGTTTACAGTAGATGGAAGGTAGAAGAAACAACATCCAGGGCAAGGGAAGGATGTGAGGAAAAGCCCAGTAATGGGATGATTTGGGTGTGCACAGGGGTCCACTGAGAGATCAGTGTTCTGCAGACGTCTCAGGAAATGCGGCTGGAGAGGTGGGGAGAGGCAGGTTCCATAGGCTTGACTGTAGGATGGCAATGCACACTGGGATGGGTGTAGTATTGCATTGGGAGTACTCTGGACCTGGGTTGCCTGGGTGGCTCAGTTGGTTAAGCCTCTGACTCTTGATTTCAGCTCAGGTCATGATCTCAGGGTCATGAGATCGAGCCCAGTGTTGAGCTCTGCGCTGGGCATGGAGCCGGCTTGATTCCTCTCTACCTCTCCCCCATTCCGCCCCTCCCCCCACCACAAGTTCTCTATCGCTCTCTCACTGAAAAAAAAAAAAAAGAAGTACCCAAAGGACTCTTGTTTTCTACATGTCACTCAGAATAGGAGGTGCCTCTTAACACATATGCACGCATTATATACACAC
>NW_023225064.1:0-747 GCF_002007445.2 Ailuropoda melanoleuca | reverse complement strand
GTGATCTCACTGTCATGGGATTGAGCCTCAAATTGGGCTCTGTGCTCAGGGCAAAGTCTGCTTCAGATTCTCCTGCTCTTTCTCTCAAATAAATAAATAAAATCGTTAAAAAATAAATACATAAAAATACATTAACTGAACATTTACTTTATATGACACCTTGTGTTGGGATAACCAACGTGAATGAGCCATGGTTGAACTATGAGCTATCTACAGTTCAGAAGCATTGTCAGAGATTCAGAAAGGAGTGGAGTGTACACTTCCCTCTTCCTAACAGAACCTTGAGTCTTTCAGGCATGAATTTTGGTTGTAATTGACCCCAGCTCTACTCCAAGGCCAGCTTCTGATTGACTTAAACCATTCAGATTAGTCCCATTTTCTTGACCTAGTCCCAGAATGAAAGACACAATGTAATTTGATCCAATCAGAGTGAAGCTCTGCCTGGAGCTTTTTACTGGGAGAGGAAAAGAGAAGCTTTCTCTTCCTGGGTGCTGCAGTGATGGCAGGTATGATAGATTGTATTATCACCATGACAGAAGCCAGATGGAGGAAAAAACCTAAAACAGGGCTAAGAGAACTTAGAGAAACAGAACCAGAGCTGTGATTAAACCAATTGTATAGGTTTTTACTGTATGGGCAACAGACTATCTGGGTTTTTCTGTCACTTGCTACAAAGGCACTCCAAACCAAACAATACCAAAAGGTATCAACCTCAGGAAAAGTGAGAAGTTACCAAAACTATAGTCA
>NW_023225063.1:0-747 GCF_002007445.2 Ailuropoda melanoleuca | reverse complement strand
GCAGGCTGCAAAATATCCCCATGGTGCCAAAATGTCTGTGGAGTGGGTGGGGAGAGGGAGGGAAGGTGTGATAATGAAAAGAATTGTTACTTGCGATGTCACAGGAGCCAATGTGTTAACTCTGCATGCTGGGAAGCTAGAGTGCTCCCAGCTGCCATGGGAAGGGAGGATGTGGCTTGATCCCTGGCACCACTCGTTGGGACAAGATGAATCACAAATGTGTTAATAGTGAGGTTCCATGTCATAATGTGCCAGATGGAGGTGGTTACATCTCTGATTGATTGCCTCCTGGCCAAGACAGGGGTTTTCCAGAAGGCAAAATTGGCATTGGAGCTCTAGGGATCAGCAGGTCTTTATTTTGGTCAATGTGGACCTGACATTCTAGACGTCATGAAGTGTGGCTACCCCGAAGACAAGGGCAGCCAGAAACAGTGCACGGATGAAGAAAGAGGCGATGAGGGTGTGATACATGCAAGAAACAAGTTTTGCACTGGACGGAGCTCCTCTGGCTAAACGTGGCCATTAAGGAATCCACAGGGGGCACTGGTAAGAAGGGGGTGGGGTGCAGGTGGGGAGTTGCTTGTGAACAAATTAAATAACTCGAAAGGGGGAAAGAAAATCAAAGAAGAGAAGGAGCAAGAGAAGGAGCTTCAGACACCAAATCCCCACAGCAGCGGAGTCCGGATGCCAGGCTGAGGCCACCGGGCTGAACTACAGAGCAGAAGCATCGCGGGGTGACCTTCCTGC
>NW_023225062.1:0-4210 GCF_002007445.2 Ailuropoda melanoleuca | reverse complement strand
GCAAGGCAAGGAAAGAAAAGGTATACAAATTGAGAAGGAAGACCTATAACCCTCGTCTTTGTTCACAGGTGTATGATTGCCCATGTAGAAAATCTAAAAGTATGGACCAAAAAAAAAAAACAAAAAAAACCCCCCAAAACCCTGGAATTAATAACTGATTATAGCAAGTCTGCAGGATACAAAGTTAATATATAAAAGTCACTTTCCTATGTATAAGCAATGAATAAATGGAATTTGAAATTAAAAACATAATACCATTTACATTAGCACTCACAAATGAAATACTTAGGCATAAATCTAACAGAGTGTGTACAAGATGTGTATGTGGACAAGTACAGCATTCTGATGAAAGAAATAAAAACACTAAATGAGACCTAGTCCATGTTCAAGTACAGAAAGACTCATTATGGTCAAGATGTCAGTTATCACTGCGACTTATCTGTACATTCAGTGCAGTCCCAGTCAGAATGCCAGCAAGCTACTGTCTGGAGACTGACGAAAGTGATTCCGAAGTTTATATGGAGAGGCAAAGGGCCCAGAAGAGCCGATACGATACTAGAAAACACCAACACACTTGGAGGACTGATGGCATCCACCTCCAAGGCTTCCTGGAACGCTACAGTGATCAGGACAGGGTGGTGTTGGTGGAAGAAAAGACAAGCAGGTAACTGGAACAGAATAGAGTCCCCTGAAATGGACCGNGGAACAGAATAGAGAGCCCTGAAACGGACCCCCATATAAATATAGTCAATTTGTCTGTGGCAAAGGAGCAAAGGCAGTTCAAAGGGTTATCTGTACGCCTGTGTTCCTCGCAGCAAGATTTACGACAGCCAAGACACAGGAACAAGATAAACAATGGATAAAAGAAAATGGGAGACACGCACACAAGAATATTATTCAGTCATATAAAAGAAGGAAATTCCGCCATTTGTGGCAACATGGATGAATGTGGAAGACGTTAGGCTAACTGAAGTGCGTCAGACAGAGAAAGACAGATGCTATGTGGTATCTTTCGTATGTGGGATCTGACAAACGTCAAATTCGTAGACACAGGGTTTAGCACAGTGGCTATCAGGGGCTGAGGGATGCAGGAAATGGGGAGATGCTGCCCAAAGGTCCAAAGCTGCAGTTACATACGACGCACAAGTNTCAAAGGGCTATATGTACGCCTGTGTTCCTTGCAGCAAGATTTACGACAGGCAAGACATGGGAACAAGATAAACAATGGATAAAAGAAAATGGGAGACACGCACACAAGAATATTATTCAGTCATATAAAAGAAGGAAATTCCGCCATTTGTGGCAACATGGATGAATGTGGAAGACGTTAGGCTAACTGAAGTGCGTCAGACAGAGAAAGACAGATGCTATGTGGTATCTTTCGTATGTGGGATCTGACAAACGTCAAATTCGTAGACACAGGGTTTAGCACAGTGGCCATCAGGGGCTGGGGGATGCAGGAAATGGGGAGATGCTGCCCAAAGGTCCAAAGCTGCAGTTACGTACGACGCACAAGCACATTGTGTGCAATAACGGATACAGTTACTAAGACCATGCTGCACACTGGGAATTTGCCAAGACAGTAACTTAAAGGTGCTCTCCACACACACAAAGGTAACCGTGTGAGGAAACGNGGGTTTAGCACAGTGGCTATCAGGGGCTGAGGGATGCAGGAAATGGGGAGATGCTGCCCAAAGGTCCAAAGCTGCAGTTACATACGACGCACAAGTACATTGTGTGCAATAACGGATACAGTTACTAAGACCATGCTGCACACTGGGAATTTGCCAAGACAGTAACTTAAAGGTGCTCTCCACACACACAAAGGTAACCGTGTGAGGAAACGATGTGTTAATTAGACTGACTGTGGTGATCGTTTCACTGTACATATGTATATCAAATATTGTGTTGTACATCTTAAACGTATACAATTATTACTAAAAATAATTTTTAAACCCCAGCTTTCTGGGCTAAGTACCCAGGGGACTAAACGCAGGAGCGTAAGTTCAGCTTAAGACCTAGGGATTCCTACTTGGTATGGACAGTTTAAAACTACTTTCCNGACTAAACACAGGAGCGTAAGTTCAGCTTAAGACCTAGGGATTCCTACTTGGTATGGACAGTTTAAAACTACTTTCCCATCAAATTTTTCTACGACAATATTTTTTGTGAAGAATCTGAAGACTCTTGCTCAGTCTTGCTGTTCAGAAGTGCTGGCCGAGGTGGCCAACATGAGGTTCAGTGAGGAAAACGCCAGAAGCCATCCGCGAGGGCTAATATCTCATTCTGCTCTTGCATAAATGACTGCGGCCCCTTGTCTCCCTGCTGCCTGCTGCCAGCGCGGACGGCGCCGCCCCCTAGGTGACTAGCTAATGGACCCGGTGAGAGCTCTATCACGGCTTGTCATGCTTAGCAGGCCGAAACCCCAAAGTCCCAGCGTCCTAGTCACGGAATGCAAAGTTAGCTCTTTCCCAAGCTTCAGAGTGAAGCAGGCAAGCCATTTCCTTCTTCTTCTCTACAGAAACATCATGCTTTCTTATTTCACACTTAAGTTCAAAATGTACATGCAACACCAATATTAAAATGAGTCAAAGATCTAGCAACATTATTTTGGCATCAGTCACCTCCACATCTTAGAGTAAGTGGCAAGGCCACCTGGAATATGTTAAAAAATGAAGAATGTCTCCAGCATTTGCCACCACCACCCTTAGGCCATATTAGCAGTTGGAGTCGTCAGTAGAATATAAGAAGTAGGAAGATCAGTAGGAGAAGGAAGGGAAGAATGGAGGGGTAATCAGAAGGGGGAATGAAGCATGAGAGACTATATGGACTATGAGAAACAAACTGAAGACTTCAGAGGGGAGGGGGGTGGGGGAATGGGATAGACTGGTGATGGGTAGTAAGGAGGGCACGTATTGCATGGTGCACTGGGTATTATACGTGAGTAATGAATCATGGAACATTACATCAAAAACTAGGGATGCACTGTATGGTGACTAACATAATAAAAAATTATAAAAAATAAAAATTAAAAAAATCTTTAACAAAATTTAAAAAAAAAGAAAGGAAATTAAACAGTATAAGTTTTGTATCTTTGAATGTATTTTTATACCTTGTTGGCAAAGATGACTGACAAGTTCAGGGATGATGAGAAGAGAGGATAGTTTCAAGGACCTTACTGGGGGCGGGCCATTTTAGTTGCGCACCAAACCCAAGCCTCCCTGTCAGGAAGGAGCAAGGGGCACAGTCTTGGGGAGTTTCTGTTTTCCACTTCATGGTTGCTTGGGGTCGGGAGGACTGCAGCCAGTGACTGGCCATTGGCTAAACACCACTCGTGAGAAGGCCCTTCTGAAGCATGCGAGCCAACCTCTTTCGGGAACACTGGGGAGAGGGCCCCACTACAGGCTCTTGTGACATGCAGCTTGGGCTCTAGCCTGGGTCCAAGGACGAAGTACCTGTAGGATGGTTCACACCGGAACATGGGTGTAAGGGGCTCCATCAGGGCCCCCAAAGGTGCCCACGTCCCTCATGGAAGAACCTGTGACAGTGGGACCTCACAGCCAGAGGCATCCATAGATGTGATGAAGACAAGCACCTGAATTCCCCGGGGGGGGTCCTCATAAGGGAGGTGAGAAGATCAGAACAGAGAAGAAGGGGCTGTGACACCATAAGCAGAGACAGGAGACGGCTTGGAATATGGACGAAGGGGTGACCAGCAGCCTCTAGATGCTGGAAGGGGCAGGAGCCTCCAGAGGGACCAGCCCTGCCGGCACCTTGAGTTTAGCCCCGTGAAACTCGCCTAGTCTTTGGATCTCTGGAACTTCAAGAGAGTAATTCTGCGCTGACTTCGTGGTCCCTGTGACCCTGCCGCAGGGAATGAACGCAGTGGCAGGGAGCGAGGCTCTGGGCTTGGCGACCCCTGTCCCAACCCTCAGGAGGTGGGGACTAAGGACTGATGTGTCCCTGGAGGTCAGCAGGTGGAACAAACAGAAGTGCCACCAGAGGGCAGACCTGTGCTCAGCACAATCGCGCGTGGGGTTGGGTGTCTGTCTCTTGAGGATACCCCTGGACCCACGGTCGCCAGAGCTTCCTCCCCAGGCTGCGCGTGAGGACCAGAAGCGGGGTCTGTCATAGCAACAGCCTCAAGAGAAAATGTGTTCAGCAGCTAAGCCATCCAATGGCAGAAGCCCCCCTCCCCAGAATGTTAATT
>NW_023225061.1:0-747 GCF_002007445.2 Ailuropoda melanoleuca | reverse complement strand
CTGCTCGTCACCACGGGCACAGTGCTGACTTCAACTTGGTCAAGATGAAGGGACATCTGTGTCTGTGCTGTTTTCACTTGCATGTTTTGGGTCAGATGTGAGGCTACACATCTTTTTGAATAATTGTTACCAATCTATACTTTTTTTCTACACTTGGACTGTTGTATTTATGAACAGTTTTTCTATTTTCATAATTTTTCTTGTTGATGTGTCAGTCACTTTGCTTGGCGGTCTAAGGCGCACCAGTGGCTGGTACTTTCCCTGAGGCTGTGCTGTTCTCCTTGTCGATTGTCTGGTGTTCTGGAGTTGTGATGGGGCCGACACTGGAGTAGTTGGGAAAGGGTTCGCATACACAGATCTGCAGTTCTGCAGGGCCCACAGGGGGTGAAGGCTCCCAGCAGACGGTGTGGCCAGAGACTGTGGGACCCTACTGTTCCTAACCGTCTCTCCTGCCTCAGGTGCCAGACTCTGAATTTCTTCTCTAAGTCAACATCCAGGGGCCGGGGAAACCTCAGGAGACCCAAGTGCTATGGCCAACTCTAAAAAAGGACAAATCAACATTTAGACATTTCTCACGTTCATTACTTTTTTGACACATTAGGGAATTTTGTGGTGAATTTCAGGGGTAAAAAGTTTGGCCGGTGCACTGAAATCGTGCAGACCAGGTAGAAAACATCTTTGACCTGAGAAGACGTCTAAACTGCAGTTGTTGCATGAAATGTTCTCCAGGCTCAGTTTGAACCACGT
>NW_023225060.1:0-1787 GCF_002007445.2 Ailuropoda melanoleuca | reverse complement strand
CGACTTGGAGTGAAGGAAACAAGAGCTCTGAGCTTCATCAAGCCCTCTGCCATTCCATGCAGTGAGGCAGGTTGCCAGGCCCGGCCATGGTGATGCCGTGGGAAGAGCGATCCTATCCTTCCCGGTTCCTTTCCCAATGGATTTTTCTTCCCAGGCCAAAGATGTTTAGGCCAGTTTATATGGAGGTGTGGGCAACCTGCTATCTGAGGGCTTGTGCATTTGCTGGTTCTCTGAGTCCTCTGTGTCCCCGTCTATCTGTCACTCTTGACTGGAGGAACAGATGCTGAGCTCCCCCCGCAGTTGGAGCAACAAGTCAAGTACTGCAGTGACATTTGGTTGCCCAACACTCTAGTTCATTCTTAGTTACCTTTATGTTCGCATCTTTAAGGCAAGCCTACCTGGGTACCTTACTCTTTCCGCAGAAAATAAGTTCTTTGGACCTCAGAGTTCATTAAACCATGGTTACAAGTCACTGCTTACTGAATTCATAGATTTTTCAAAACATTTTAAATAATTCTTAGCTATCGATTCCACATGGAGCTATCATGTTAAGAACTGGGAAAGACCTCCAATCTGGCAACACGAAAAAAAAAATACCCATAAAAATGAAGCACCATATTTTGTCATTATTGGAGAAAAGGGAGGTGGAGGTGTGTTGTGGGCTTGTATTTAGATGTGGGGTCTTGTGTCTCTGAACTTNTGGGATCTTGTGTCTCTGAACTTGGGGGGGGAGGGGAGGAAAAAGAAAACAAAAACTCTCCGGAAACCAAAAATAAGGCAGGGACCATAACTTGGGTGGGGCTGAACCACGCTGCTGTGGTGGTTCACGAAGATTTTTGGTGTGCAGTGGTTCAATGAGTGTATTGGTTTGTGAAAGTATTGAAAGGGTCATTATAAACGTGACCAGTTGTGGGAGGGTGACGAGAAAGTGGTTGTTGGTGGGACCTCCCACTGCAAGAAATAGAAATTTCCGTGATGGAGGATGCTGCCCCTCCTCACTGAGGGTATTTATGAAATGCTAAGGGAAACGGGTACCAACTACNATGCTAAGGGAAACGGGTACCTACTACTTTTTTTTTTTTTATTAACAAAGTAGCCCATTAGGAAGATATGTATAGTGCCTACTATGAGCCAAATGCTCTGCTAGGTACTGAACAAATGACAGCAAATGAGGCAGACATGCCCACTGCTGTCATGGAGGGCAAGGAGCTTACCTCATTCTAAGGGGAGCCGGTTACACAAATGAAGAAAGTAATTTCAGATAGTGAAAAATAAAAGAAAATTATGTGATAGAGATGTGGAAAAGACTACATGGGAAGGGTAGTTTTAGAAAAGGTGAAGGCCCTAGACTTCCAAGTAAGAAATACCATTTCTCTAAGAGAGACGAGTGATATGATCTTATTTACGCTTTATAAAGATCATTATGGCTGCTACATAGGACATTTGCCAAGGGTTGATAAACCTTTGGAATAGATCATTAATAATTAATGGGAGACCAAAAGATGCTCCCATTCTTGATGCCAGTGGATCTCCAGTCACTTTGAAGTTCAAGGAAGAACACGGGCTTGGAGCACAGANTCTCCAGTCACTTTGAAGTTCAAGGAAGAACACGGGCTTGGAGCACAGATGGTGTTTTCTTCTGATTGCCAGCTGTCTTTGGGAGAACAAGTAGGTTCTAGGAAGTGAATGACCAGATATAAAAATGTAATTTAACCACTAAATTTAATTTTCTGCATGGTGCTTGCAGCGATGAAATAATGGGCTCTAGGAAAGGGCGGCAAGAATGT
>NW_023225059.1:647-1299 GCF_002007445.2 Ailuropoda melanoleuca | reverse complement strand
CCACTTTCCCTCATGTTTCCCTATTCACGAACGGTGATGATAGTGCTAAGACGGTCCCTGTACGGTGTTGTCTCTGACGAACGTGTTTTGGGACTTTTCGTTAAATTGCCGCCAGCAGTTTTGACAGGATTTCCCCAGGGAACAAACATTTCGTTGGAAGCGGGTTTTGGCCGAATTGCCTTTCTCAGTGCTGTGTTCGTCGTGTTTCACTCACGGTACCAAAGCACCTTGATTCCTGTTCCACCTTCCATAAGGCCGTCGTGACTTCAAGGGCTTTCCACTCACACTTTGTTTCTTGGTTCTAAGGGCTGGATCCTCCCCAGGCCCCTACACCCAATGTGGAATCGGGGTCCCCAGTGAAAAGGCTGCTGCTCGCTGGAGGTGTTTTCCTGGACACTCTGCTTTATTACCAATGAGAAGGGCGCTGAGTCCTCGCCAAACCTGAACCTTTTCATTCAGGCTCCCTTACTCACGAGAGATGATGATCGTTGATATTTCTTTGGACTCTGTGGTGTCTCAGAGACCACTATGGGGCACTCTCGTCAGGCTTCCGCGACCACTTTCCCTCAATTTTCCCTATTCACGAAGGGTGATGATAGTGCTAAGACGGTCCCTGTACGCTGTTGTTTCTCACGGACGTGTTTTGGGCCTC
>NW_023225059.1:0-538 GCF_002007445.2 Ailuropoda melanoleuca | reverse complement strand
GTCGTGTTTCACTCACGGTACCAAAGCACCTTGATTCCTGTTCCACCTTCCATAAGGCCGTCGTGACTTCAAGGGCTTTACCCTCACATTTTGTTTCTTGGTTCTAAGGGCTGGATTCTCCCCAGGCCCCTACACCCAATGTGGAATCGGGGTCCCCAGTGAAAAGGCTGCTGTTCGCTGGAGGTGTTTTCCTGGACGCTCTGCTTTATTACCAATGAGAAGGGCGCTGAGTCCTCGAAAATCCTGAACCTTTTCATTCATGCTCCCTTACTCACGAGAGATGATGATCGTTGATATTTCCCTGGACTGTGTGGTGTCACAGAGACCACTATTGGGCACTCACGTCAGGTCCGCAACCAATTTCCCTAATGTTTCCCTATTCACGAATGGTGATGATAGTGCTAGGACGGTCCCTGTACGGTGTAGTTTCTGACGGACGTGTTTTGTGCCTTTTCGTTCCATTGCCCCTAGCAGTTTTGACAGGATTTCCCCAGGGAACAAACATTTCGTTGGAAGCGGGTTTAGGCCGAATTGCCTT
>NW_023225058.1:0-747 GCF_002007445.2 Ailuropoda melanoleuca | reverse complement strand
CTCGCTGGCTGTCTCTATCTCTGTCAAATAAATAAATAAAATCTTTAAAAAAAAAAAAAAAGAAAGAAATACTGACATGGAAGGAAATGTGCTGAGTGTATCCCCAAGTGGAGGAAAAGACAGGTTACAAAACACATATGATATCCCCATTACAGTGTATACATACACACAAGGAAAATGGAGGGAAAATGCCCAAGCGTCTTGTGATTTTGTTATTACCTCCAGATGATAGGAGTATGCCTTTTTGCTCTCATTTTTCTACAGTGTATGTATCATTTTAAAGATTTTGTTTTTAAAAGTAATCTCCACATTCAATGTGGGACTCGAACTCACAATCCCAAGATCAAGAATCTACGGACTGAGTCAGCCAGGTCCCCCTATTTTAATTTTTAAACCTTAACTCATTGCCTTTGGACAATATAAACTAAATACACAGGCAAGACAAACTAGAAAGAGAAAGTACAGCACTCAAATCCCTGTAACAAGATGCGTGGCCTCTCACTTCCAAGGCCTTGCTGACAGAAGCCCAGTAACTCAAGAAACCAAAGGTGTGGTCAGAAGGAAGGTACTCTCAATGTTCTGCACGCTTACTGTGCTCAGGGACTCCTGGTTTTCCTGTATTGCCTCATAGCCCCGTATTCTAACTACTTCTAAAGGCTGTTGTTGTGGGGGTTTTTAAGATTTTATTTATGTATTTGAGAGAAAGAGAGAGCAGAAGTGCAGGGGGCGGGGGCGGGTGGTAGAGGG
>NW_023225057.1:0-747 GCF_002007445.2 Ailuropoda melanoleuca | reverse complement strand
GTTAAAAATGCATCTGTGTTATTGTGATTTATAATAAAAAATATATATTTGGTCTTTATTCATTCTACCTGGCATAGGGCTCCTAAAATCCTTGGAATTTCCTAAATGATGAGGGTAGTAAAGGTGTTTTTTATGTTATGTTAATAAAGTGACTTTTGGAAAGCAGCTAAGAATAGGGGCTGGTTTCCCAGAGACCCAACCATGTGATTAGGGGGTTGGAACTTTCAGTCCAGCTCCAGACCTCCAGGGAAAAGTGAGGGGATAGAGGTTGAGTTCAACCAGGAATGACCAATAATTTAATCAATCCATACCTAGGTAATGAAGCCTCCATAAAAACACAAAAGTACTGGGTGTGGAGAGCTACAGACTTGGTGAATGCATGGAGATTGGGGAGATTGGAGTGCTTGGAGAGGACATGGAAGCCTCACACCCCTATCCTCATATCTTGTCCTATGCATCTCTCACATCTGGCCATTCCTGAGTTAATATCCTTTATAATAAACCAGTGACCGAGGTAATTAAATTGTTTATCTGAGTTCTGTGAGCTACATTAGCAAATTAAAGGAACCCATGGAAGGGGTTATTGGAACCTCCAATGTATAAGTGGTCTGATAGAAGCACAGGTGACAACCTGGTCTTGCTATTGGTGTCTGAAGGTGGGGATGGAGGAAATGTCATAAAACTACCCAGGTAGATAGTATCAGAATTGAGTTGAATTGTAGGATAACCAGCTGGTGTTGGAGAATT
>NW_023225056.1:0-747 GCF_002007445.2 Ailuropoda melanoleuca | reverse complement strand
TCTAGATGTGGCTGAAAAGGAATGTCATCCAAACACCCCCCACCTTTATGCCACAGTACTCAGCGGTAGAGCGGGGTGAGAATGTCCACTATGGGAAAGGGGAGAGTGTGCGCCCCACTCAGTCACTAGCTGATAGCATTCCAGCAGTCCTACAGGTCCGGCTCTACGGCTCTCCTGCCCTGGCAGTGAGGGGACAGCCTTCGATAAGGGTAGGACTGTGCCCTTTGGGAGGCTCCTCCTTGTTCGTCATTCCCTGTGGCCTCATCTGAAGTGAGTGTTGAGGACCACGCGCTCCTTGGACCAGTACAGCCTTTGAAACCTGCCGCCTGTTCTTTCATCGAGGTTGGGTACCCAAGGGTGGCTGATGTCTTGAACAATCAAAGGCTTTTTTTTAGTCCAGACTCAAAAACTTAGGAGGCTTCTGATCTGATTGCTTCGTGTCCCTGTAACCACATCTAAAATTCTTTTCTAGACATATTTTGCAAGTTGACTGTAATTCTCTGCCTCTATTTCCCTACAGCTCTCCTATCCTAACCAAAGGGCATCTATCTATCTATCTATCTCAGGCTCTTTGAAAAATCATATGAGGGATTGCACTCTAAATGCACTTGTGTTAGCCTGACTCCTCTGAGGAGTAGTGACGGGATGGGGTGACACAAACAAGGGCTTAATAAATAAAGTGGGAGGGCCATTGTATTGCAACACAAGTCTGACCTTGAGCGAAGGAGGTGCTGAAGGCAGAGGTGT
>NW_023225055.1:0-747 GCF_002007445.2 Ailuropoda melanoleuca | reverse complement strand
TAATATTACTATAATTATAATATATTAATTATATGATATATAAATATATATTCGTTTTTATTTTATATATCGTATATAAATACACAATATTTTATATTGTATATAAATATTGTATATTTTATATATAATTTATATTATATAAGTTTTTATATATATAAATTTTTTTAATGAAACTTATTTGGCTGAACTATGAAAGATATTTGTGTACTCGTCTTATTCCACCATAGACTTCTAGCTTATTGACAAGTATCTTTGTTTATTTGTGTCCCAGACATTGTTTAGTAAGATAAGTGGTCTATAGTAGGGTTTAAATGTTTGTTGCTTTGATAAGTAAATATGATATTGGTCTCTATGTACAAGTCAGAAGAAAGGATGTTAGAAGCTAATTTTTGCCCAGACACCACTCTTGGCAAGGGCAAGAGATCCAGAGCCTTCCAGAGTAGGGACAGCAAACTCCGAGGGCAGAAGGACAACAGAATTGACCTGAGTTTCTGGTCCTCAGCCTCCACAGCACTGCACTAGCGAGGTGATGATCTTTTGAAGTAACTAGAGAAAACTGGGCCTGAGAAAAACACCGTGAAATAATGTACTCCAATCCCCCACTTTGTAAGGAAATTGAGGGTCAGCGACTTGTTCAAATCACCCTAAACTAGAGATGGAGCTGGACACATGTGCTGCATCTCCACCATGTTTCTGTCACTTCTCTTCTGTTCATCTTCATGGACCCAGGCAGTCTTGTCAGAGGTG
>NW_023225054.1:0-747 GCF_002007445.2 Ailuropoda melanoleuca | reverse complement strand
TCCATCCATCCATCCATCCATCTATCCACCTCTTATTGGTTCTGCTTGTCTGGAAAACCCAAATACAACATTAAATCTACAATTATCTCAATAAAATCTCAACTAAACAAAAAAAAATGGATTTTAGAGTTCACTGGGCTCTAGATTCCAAGCTCAGCTAATATGTCTGCAAAGAAATAGTTTCACCTATCTAAACCTCAGTTTTCTCCCCTATCAAATGGAAACGTTATTAGCACAAAGTCATCACTTTATCCATTCTTTCATTCATTCATCCTCTCAAACATCAGGCCTGCACTGAGTTCCAGGTGCTATACTAACAAGTTGGAAATACAAATTCTACTACTTTTAAAACTGCTACTACCACTATTATTACCAGGACTGCTGCCATTACTACTGTCACTACTACTGACTATAATGGAGATTCCTGATCTCAGGGAATAACAGAGCCAGTTAGACAGCCAAATCAACACATGCTCTGTTTTGACAAATGCCATGGTAGAAGGAAAAGATTCTGGAAGGAGAAAAGAGTAGGCTTTCCACTCTTATTTTTAGGAGAAGCTAGGGAGATTTCTGGACTACACAATGCTTGGGTATTTGTCCCCCAACCTGAGATAGAGGTCCAGGGAAAGTGGAAGTGCTTTTCAGGCACTGGAAGCAAATAAAACTGCAAAAGCTCAGAGGCCTAAGAGACTGGTGAATCAGTGAAAATGTAAGGCATCTAGTAGAGCTGGAATGTAGAGAAGGAGA
>NW_023225053.1:0-747 GCF_002007445.2 Ailuropoda melanoleuca | reverse complement strand
GTTTCCTGGAACCTTCCAATTGCCAAACTTGCAAACACCCGGAGCCTAAGCTCTTCAAAAGGGATTAATGGTCATTTTCACCACCACAGGCACAACCATTTTAGAAGGAAGCCCTCAGTTCCTGTCCATGTTTGAGCAGCCTTTGCACATCTCTCTCCGAGATGGTGGCGTCTTGGGGCAGCACTTCCTGAGCTCCTCGCTACCCCCTTTTGGCTCTTCCCCTACAGCAGTGACCACATGGTTGGCGGGAGAGTGACACTCACCAGACAATGGTACTCAGGCTGGCACATCCCTGCCTCGAGGAAGTACAGGAAGGGCCAGGACTCTCATATTCCCTGCTCAACAGAGAGGACCCCTGGGTCAGGCCTGTGAGAGGCAGCCTGTAGGCCACCATTTTCTCAGGGGCCTTCCTTCCTCTGCCTGCAGTGGACAAGTGAGCCGGTCCCAAGCCCACTGTGCCACCCCAGGCTCCCACGGACAGGGGCTACGGCGTGGATCTGAGGAGCAGCAGAAGGCCCTCACTCGGTCCAAGGCCTCAGACAAGGTCTCCAATCCTGCTTTACCCAAAAACCCTGAAATTCAGGATTATTGGGCAGCTGACCCTGCTAATGGAGTTGCGACCTTGATCACCTTTTGGCTACTTGTACCTTTTCTGTGCTGGTTCAAACCTGGCTGCAGGGAGAGGTGACTCCATGACCTCCCCAAGCACACAGCTACTACCTTCTCTTCTTTCCACTCGGTGAGACC
>NW_023225052.1:0-747 GCF_002007445.2 Ailuropoda melanoleuca | reverse complement strand
TTTTGATAAACCAAATAGGAAAGGAGTGACTTTTTACCCTTGTCCACCTTTTTTTTTAAATAATAATTTTTCATTATGTTATGTTAGTCACCATACAGTACATCCCCGGTTTCTGATGTAAAGTTCCATGATTCATTACTTGTGTATAACACCCAGTGCACCATGCAATACGTGCCTCCTTAATACCCATCACCCGTCTATCCCATCCCCCCCAACCCGCCGCCGAAGCCCTCCGTTTGTTTCCCAGAGTCCACAGTCTCTCATGGTTCATTGTCTACCTTGAAGACCAGATGGAAAGGACTATGGTTATGCCAAATAAGACACATATGGTTTCTGAGAACATGGTGGCTTCACCGTGTGGTACAAAACAGCACAATGCCTTCAGAGTCAGGCAGACCCAGATTTGGTAACAACCTGGCCCTGAGGCTCAGTGGGCTGAGGGATTAGGGCAGAACCTCTAGGTTCCAGGTCTGGGTTAGTCCACTCAGGCTGCCCCTCGACACCTCCTGCTGTTCCCCCACTGAGTTCACCACCATTGGTGGCTTATGGATTTGATCCAGTGATAAGCTCAATCTCCCTTCTTAGTCCAGAAGCTCTGGGGGGGTGGGGGAGGAGGGGGCAGGGCTGGTCATGGCTGTATCCCCAGAGCCCAGCACATGGTTACAGGGCTCAAGAAAGATCTGGAAAGGGTGGCTCTCGAAGCAGAGGCAGCAATCAGAACAAGACAATGGATGATGATGATGATGA
>NW_023225051.1:0-747 GCF_002007445.2 Ailuropoda melanoleuca | reverse complement strand
GACTTTCTTTCAATTGAGCTAATAAATTCACCTTTTTAAAGGTTTTATTTATTTGTCAGAGAGAGAGAGATAGCACAAGCAGGGGGAGTGGCAGGCAGAGGGAGACACAGGCTCCTGGCCAAGCAAGGAGCCTGATGCAGGACTCGACCCTGGGACCCTGGGATCATGACCTGAGCTGCAGACGCTTAACCAACTGAGCCACCCAGGCATCCTCACTTCTTGCCTGAACTTGTTTGAGTTTTGTTTCTGGCAACCCCGTGGCATCTAGACTAACAAACTACTTCCTAGGATTGTTGTGAAAAATCAAGCAAGGTAATATATATAAGGCTCTTTGCAGGGACTGGCACAGGGTAAGCACTCAGCAAGTGTTCATTCCTATTATGAGGAGTACTGCGTGCCAGACTCTGTGCGCGGCGCCAGGGAATCAGAGGTGAATGGGACCTGGACACTGCCCTAGAGGACCTCACACTCTAGTGAAGGAGACAGACATGCCAGTGGATGGTGTCAAACACCCTAACCCATGGGGCCCGTGGCAATATTGACTAATTGTCTGGAGGGAGTGGTGGGTAGGTGGGTTGGAGAAAGCTTCGCAAATGACAGGAGTATTCAATGATGGGTGGATGTCCACAGTGGACAAAGCAGGTGTGATGGGTTGAATTGTGTCCCCCCTCACCTGCCCCCCATGGATACATTGAAGTCCTAATTTCCAGAGCCTCAGAATGGGACTTACTTGGAAATAGAGTCACT
>NW_023225050.1:0-747 GCF_002007445.2 Ailuropoda melanoleuca | reverse complement strand
GGCAGTCACAACGGAGCACTAACTCTGTGTGAGTTGAAGCCTGGATACACCAGACAGGACACGGACAGTGAATTAGCCTTCATTTTAAAACTAACTGCTCTATCCCCCCACCCCCACCAACAAGGACCATACCACAAGAGGAAGTTCCCCTTGAATTCCAGCTCTAGAAATTCTTACCTACAAGAACTTGGGAAGGTCGCTTCATTTTTGACCTTATGTTTCTTCCTCTGTAAAAAGGAAATGAGTATCTATCCTGCAGGAATTGCTATAAAGTTGAAAGGAGGCGTGCATGTATCCAAGTGCCTGTAAATGCATACACAAAATATATACGTCAAATAAACCGAGGGTCGTAAAACAAAACACCTAAAAGAAGCAATCAGGCATTAGAAATGAGCGGAGGGCCCTGAGGCTCGGGAGACGTACTGAGGCAGACGGGAGTGCGATGACTCACGGAGGGCACTAAGTGCCCTCCCGCGGAGCCCCGCTACGGGCACAGCCAAGCCGAGGCGGAGACACCGTGCTGCCGGAGACCCGAGAGTCTAGAATTGGATGTGAAATTTCCCAATTGTAAAATACAATGCGGGTGAAATAAAACATACATGGGATGGGATCTGGCCCAAGTTCACCAGAGCGCGGGCTGCAATAACACACGTTATTTACTGAGCCCGCCACCTCGAGCAATCGAGCCAACTGAACGATTCGCAATGTCCCTGCTTGCTGTACCCAAACGCACAGAGCTGCGAGGGC
>NW_023225049.1:9357-14960 GCF_002007445.2 Ailuropoda melanoleuca | reverse complement strand
CCTAGTCTCTGGGCAAGAGGTAGCAGTGCTTAAGTGATGTATAGAATTCTTGAGTCACTATACTGTGTACCTGAAACTAACATAACACTGTAGGTTAACTATATTGGAATTAAAATTTTAAAAACTTAGTGGGAAAAAAAAAGACATAGCAATACTAACATCTGGGAAAAGACACACTGACATTTCCAGCCAGCTTCTGTGATGCCAGGAGATCAGCTCACTGTTCCTGATACCACTTCCACATATAATGAGAGATGGGGTGCCATGCTAATGAGTGTGGATGGCTCTTTTCAATCAGGGACCCAGAAAAATGCAAAATCCCTCCTCCCCTCATTTTCCATGCCATTGGCTGGGATGCCCCCCACCCTTCGTGAATTACTCTGTTCCATGATTCACCATTAATTAACACAGACTGCACTGGAATAGTCATCTGTGGCATTGCTGTTAGAATACATTTCGGTGTTATCACTATTCCTTTATGAAATAAATGTTTCTCGTGGCCTATTGGGTGCTGGCTGCTGTGCTGGGTCCTGTGAATACAAGGATAAATAAGGCACAGTCCTTGTTGTCAGATGTTCAAAGTGTAGTGTTATTTATGCACGTGCTGTGTAAAGTTGGTTAAATAAAGAAAGACACCTGGTAAGTCTTAGCTGCAAGACACCATTGATAGGTATAAATAAGAAAAGTCTAATCAAGATGGGATTTTATTTTTAAAGCTGTCTGGATTATTAGAATGAGTGTCTATAAAGACTCTGAGAAGATCCAGTTGGCAGAAAAATAAAATTGGGCACAGCCAGGACCATGCTTGCATGAAGACAGGACAGAGACCAGACAGTAATTCTGATTATGCGTGGATGGTACCAAACAAGCCTGGGATAGGACGTCAGGGGCACAAACACCTGGGACCAGAATCCTGACTTTGCCCATGTACAAAAACCGTTTGCTGAGCAAAGGCAAGTGAGGTTCTCTATCACCCAGTAACGCAAACTGCTTTGTTAGGATCAGGCCAACTGCCATCACTCGTAACCGAAATAGAATTGTCTTCGTGTCAATCACCTTTGATGAGAATTGGTCTTAGAGTTTTCTTTTCATGGCCAAATTACAGAAAAGAACATTTGCCTTTTTGTTGGGACATCTCCTTCCTTTTCATCTCTCCAAATTATTTCCGTTTTCTGAAACCCCCCTCCCCTCCCCTCCCTTCTCTCAGTCCTCCCTCATGTCTCTGTTGGGCTGACTCCCTACTCCATGCTCCTTCATACTCAGGGTTGGTTCCATACGCTTTCAGCACCAGTTCCTTGTACTCTGGTGTCGTTCTTTACTTCTTGTGCATCAGTGGAGAGATGACCGGAGCTAAGGACCAAGCCCGAATCATCCTCTTAATCAACCTTTTGGTCTGTTACCTTTCATTGCCTCCTTCCTCCTGTGAATCTCTTTTCTCATCTAGCTTTCTCACTTTTTTTTTCTTCTGTCTCCTCTGTTCCCACCCTTAACCTCTTAACTGAGCAAAGCAATCTGAAATGTTCAGAGGTTTTTGCTACTATGTTTTACTGGCAAACAGGGTAAATATAACAACCTGGGGAAATGATAAAAATTTATAAGAATCTTCCAAAGGAATATAGCCAAGCTATTAGGGTTCTCCATTGAAATTGAAATAAAGTTAACATTAGATCTTTCTTAGCCCTTCAGGCTAGATGTGTCCTTAAATGTGGCTTCTGGAATTCATTTATCACATCATTCTTTTACCACTCCACATCTACAGTGTTTTCAGTAAGTCTCACATGCTAAGAAACGGGTAATTGAAGATCCCTTTTTAAAAAACAAAAATCAGAAATGGCATCATATTTCTCAATGTTCCTCCCCTTCAAGTGAATATATGTTAATCCCTGGCACTCTACCAGCAGATAGTAAGCTGCTTGAAAGTAGGAACTAGATTTTGAACATCTTTCTTAACACCTCACACACTGCTGTTACGTCTAAGTTCCTTCTTTCTTTCTTGACTAAGAAAACTCCTCCTCATCGTTCAAGACATCAGCTCAAACAGCATCTTCTCTTCAATCTCCCCTCACTGCTCTTTTCCCCTTCCCCTTCTGAAACTCCAGGCGGAATTAACTATCTTCTCCTCTCTGTTCCCTCACTGGTTCATTCACATTTCAAATATGGCACTCATTCCACTTTTTAATATTAGTTCAGTGTACACTAGGTTGGTTATAAAATGATCCCGCTCCTCCAGTCGCCTATGAGCTCTCCTGTGGCCTATTTTATATGTACCCACAGCCCCCAGCACAGCCTGTGAATTATAGTAGGTGCCCAACGAATGCTTTCCCAGTGGAATGTTTTGATTGGAGAAAACAGAGAGCCATGGGATGATGTCTGTCCTTCGTGTGTTAGAGGAAACACAAACAGACTCAGGAACGAAGGTACCTTAACTGTGCAGCTTTAACTCATACTTTATTTGGGCCCCAGCACAGAGGTTCCATCATTAACATCACCACCACCACCATCACCATCATCATCGGCATGACACCCAGCAAACCCCAAAGGAGCAAGAAACATGGCAGATGACAGCATGAATCCTGCCTGTTTTACCTAGATAGCTCTAAAGCCTGGGAACCCCAATGGAGAGAAGCAGCAGAGGGGCCTGTGTAACTTCCTATGATGTACATGAGCAGAAATCCCTCGAGGAACAATTTCAATTTTGTTTTAATAGTATAGGAAGGTACTTTCCCATGGGTCTCTCATTTCTGTAAGTCTGACCAATGAGGCACAGATTGCTCTTTTTTCTGGACAACGTTTCCAAGAATGTTTGTCTAGACAATAATCTTGGAAGCTAGAGATGCTGTCTCTTTCTGGAGCAAAGCGTATCCCACTAAACAAAAAGATTTGGGCTCCCCAAGTTTGGGGGTCCTCTCCTGTGATACAACTTACTACGTGTGCAGGTGGCATCTGGCCCTCTTCATATCACCCAGTGGTACAAAGTGTGAGCCCCCCAGTATGAATGGGGACTCAGGAAGGTGGCACAAACATGCTGATACTCTGACTACGGCTCTTGCTATGAGTGATAAATTGTTCTTCATTTCTGACCTGGGAGTCTCATGGCTTCTGCCTGCATCCATGAAACTGTGGTAAGTGAATTTGATAGCTGTACATAGGCTAAAATTTCAAACCCCTCACAGCTCCTTATACTTTCACCCCCAGCAGGATTTTCTTGCCTTTAATGTTCCCTGACTTGCCCTTCTGTGAGGAAGACAAACATTGGTCAGTGATAAGCTGCAAAGACTTGTAAAGGAAACCAATTTGAGAGGTAATAATCACACCTCCTAACAAGCTGATGGTATGTGCTGATGTTCCCATGAAAGATGTGAAATAGGGTGAATGATCCTATTGTCTAGGGCAGGCACAGTCATTTTGGAGTCTCTTTATTATATGGGGCTGAAAGGGAGCAGTCACATGTTCCAGTGACTGGGAAGGTCCCTGTTCCTTGATCTGAATGTTTCCAAGCAGCATTTCTTCATCAGTTACTGAGTACTGCTCAGAAGTAGGGTTCTATCTTAATGAGATTTTCCAGAGGTTTCTTGTTCTCTTTGGTTTTATTCAAGCAAGCCATTGTTTGATTCTTTTTAAATCTATCTCAAAAGGTATTTAAGGCAGTAGAATTCAGTAGTGCATACCTTAGAAGAGAGAAAGAGAAGGGTGGGGACATAAAATGAAGCCAGAAATAAGTCGTGGAATCTGTAACATAATTAAATCTATTATGTATGCACCAAATATTTGGCTCTAAGCATTTTAGCAACTGAAGAGAAAAGTGAAACCTGATTATTTAAATAACCTAAAGAGACTGTTAGATTAAAAAAGGGAAACATTTGCACCTGAGAAGTTGGCTTGCAAGAGGAATGTGACAGTCACTGCAGGGAAGTACAAAGCCCCATGAGGACACTTCTCCCTTCCACAACAGAATCCTAGCAGCAACTCCTATCCTTCTACCCCAACACTCTGAGCAAGGTGAAGGCCCATGTGGCTAGAGAAAGGAAAAAAGAGAAAACCTATCTTTCTGGGGAAGATGCAGGAAACAGTCATAGGTCCAAAATATTTGAAGGTTACTACTGCTGGAGAAGGGCAGGACAACTAAGAAAATGCAGAGGAAATCTGGAAAGGTGTTAGTCAGTGGACATGACACAGCCTAGGAAAGAATCGGTGAGCTTGAAGAGTGGTCAATGGAAATTATTGAAACTGTAACACAAAGAGACAAGAGGAATGATTGAAGAAAAAAGAACAGAGCATCTAAAAACTGTAGGACAATATCAATTTAACATATATGTAATTGGAATTCCAGAGACGAGAGAGAGAGAGAGAGAGAGAGAGAGAGAGAGAGAGAAGAGAGCCAAGGAATTATCTAAAGAGAGAATAAAAGAAAATTTTCAAAAAATAATAAAAGAAATCCACCCACAAATCTAAGAACCNGGAAAAAAGAGAAAACCTATCTTTCTGGGGAAGATGCAGGAAACAGTCATAGGTCCAAAATATTTGAAGGTTACTACTGCTGGAGAAGGGCAGGACAACTAAGAAAATGCAGAGGAAATCTGGAAAGGTGTTAGTCAGTGGACATGACACAGCCTAGGAAAGAATCGGTGAGCTTGAAGAGTGGTCAATGGAAATTATTGAAACTGTAACACAAAGAGACAAGAGGAATGATTGAAGAAAAAAGAACAGAGCATCTAAAAACTGTAGGACAATATCAATTTAACATATATGTAACTGGAATTCCAGAGACGAGAGAGAGAGAGAGAGAGAGAGAGAGAGAGAGAAGAGAGCCAAGGAATTATCTAAAGAGATAATAAAAGAAAATTTTCCAAAAATAATAAAAGAAATCCACCCACAAATCTAAGAAGCTCAGAGAATCCCAAGCAGGATATGAACATGTAAACTTCTTTCTATTACTGCTGTCTTTCTCCTAATTCAAGTCTCCATCTTTATAGCCCAACCTACTCCAATAGCCTCCAGTTGGTCTTCCTGCCTCCACTCTTGTCCCCCTACTATGCAGTTTGTAAACAGCAGTTAGAATGAGTTTAAAAAAAAATAAACATCACTACCCAGCTTAAAGGCCTGTCTCCCACTGAATTTACATAAAAGCCAACCTGTTCATTGTGGCCTGCCTGGCTCTGAGTCCTCAGCTCCCTGTCTATCTCTCTGCTCCTGCTACTTATTCATCTTTTTTTTTTTTTCCATTACACTCCAAACACAGGGGCCCATTTCTGTCCTACAAACACACTGGGCATCTTTCAACTCTGGGTCTTGGTTCTTGTTTTCCATATGAAACACACTGCCTTAAGAACTGGGCAGGGCTGGGCAATTCTCAGCCAGTTTTCAAGTCTCACTTTTTCAACCTTCCCCCCAAAGAAGTCCACCAGGTCCTTTTTACCACATTATTTTACTTCCATCAGGAGTTATTCAATAACCACTAAGAAATCATTCAATATCAGAAATTATCCAATTAATCTGTGCACTTGTTGATCTCNTCTCCTTTCTATTAGAACTACATTTATGCTCTTTGTGGGAAGAGAACACATCTTCCTGTGGCCTCAGTGTTTAGAATGGCACCTGGTATG
>NW_023225049.1:5629-9282 GCF_002007445.2 Ailuropoda melanoleuca | reverse complement strand
AGGAGCCTGATGTGGGGCTCGATCCCAGAACACTGGGATCACGCCCTGAGCCGAAGGCAGACGCTTAACCGTTGTGCCACCCAGGCGCCCCTGATCTCCTTTCTATTAGAACTACATTTATGCTCTTTGTGGGAAGAGAACACATCTTCCTGTGGCCTCAGTGTTTAGAATGGTACCTGGTATGATACAGACATTCAAGATTTACTCATTGATTGAATAAGTAATTAGTTGAATTGAAGAATAAATACTCATTAGAAGCATAAGTTCAGAAAAAGGACTTCAAGGTCAAAAGGCACCATCAACTTTTTAGTTATCCATAGTTAAGTACTAGAGATTACTTTTAGTTATGTGGGTATACTGCTCAGCTGATAGGTGAAGTCAACCATATGGCAACACATAATTTATTGAGTGATGATAAGCCACCGTCTTCATTTTAAGATGCCTCTCATTTCTGATTATTCATATTTTATTGGTTTCCTGGTTTTATTACTACCACCCAGAATCAAATTATTAACAAAGATTGAGAGAATATTTTTGTACAAATATTTGCCTACTTTCCTAACACAACCTTGACCTCATTTTAAAAACTATGTACTGTCTGAACAGATCTTTCAAATGACATGTGACCAAGGCCCAGCCTTCTGGCAGGGGCCAATGTTTCTGTCTGCTATGTGTGTCATTTAGACCTCTTCCACACTCTTGAGTTCACCAGCCCCACCTCACCTGTCTCTCCCTTCTGGACGATTCCTTACTCTTTGTCTCTCCTCCAAACCTCTTAACCTCTCTAGAGCCACCTGAAAAATGAAGAGGCAGTGCTATGTGACCTGTTACATTGCTTCCTGCCCTCAAACTCTTTTATGCTGTTTATTTTAAACTCAATGCTTTATCTCTTCCTCACCCATTTACTTCCATTTTCTGCTGCTCCATTACAGTTGAATGAAAGAGGGGTTGTGTCCCAATCTCTGTCCCTACCTTTTAGAATATTTCTCCCATTCATAATTACTCTTTAGATGATGCTCTACACTTCTGTTGTTGTTCAGATACATACACAGCATTCTATTACATTTTTACAGTTAATCAAAATGTACAATGAAGAAATTTAAAGGATCATCTTTTTTACAGAATTATTTCACAACTTGCTGTGCAACCATAGCAAGCCCCTGAGCCTTAGTTTCTTCATCCACAAAATGAGGAGGCTGGAATTATGATGTCTGCCGGAAACAGCCTATCTTAGGAATTAAAAATTCTAAATCCTGCAGTTTTTACTTTGCAAGACGAAATTCCAAGCAGGGAGGGGTGAATTCACACCTTCTCCCTCCTCCCCTCCAGTGTCACCTGGATTCTCCCTTGCCCCTTTAGGTTGCTTAGTTTTGATACTTCCAACCTCTACCACTCCCTAGGCAGGCCCTTAAAAACTCGCTCAAGAGTGGATAAAGCACTCTCTGCTTCTTTATAGAACAGCTAAGTAGCAAACCAAAAGGAAATCCAGAGATATCAACAGTAAGCCTGTTTCTCTTCAATCTAGGAAAGCAGCAAAGAGCATTTGTCCAGCATTTCCTTCTCCAGAGACACCCACACTGGAGCCCAGAAGGGCCCAGATGGCTCTGCACACACTCCCACCCCTCAGAGATTCCTGCTCCTCGGGGCCCCACGGTCCTTGAACATTGCATTGTCTCCCAGCACACAGAATTTGCTGAACCTAAAGATTGTGTTTAGTGCCAGAGTAATTAAGTAAGTCTCCCGGGTTCGATCTGCTCAGACCCGCTAGAGTCCACGTAGTGAGTATCAGCTTCGGGCTTGAGGGGGCACCCCATTTCTCCGATGACTTGCACAGTTACAATGATGGGCCCAGTGCCAAAAAGCACCCCCACCAGGGTTTCTCAAATTCTGAAGTACATGCAAGTCAACACGGGGTCTCGCTAATGTGCAAACCCTGAGTCAGTAATTACGACTGTGGCAGGTCTCAAGATTCTATATTTCCAACAAGCTCCTGGGTGCTGGGGCCGCTGCTGCTCAGCTGACTACACTGTGGTCACAGGTCCTCGTTCAGATGTCAGCGCACTGTTTCCCTACAGAGGACAAGATGGTAAATATTTTCAGCTTTGCAGTCCGCAGAGCTCTGTTGAAACTACTCACCTCTTCCAACAGCCACTGTAGCCAAATGCAGCCACAGACAATATATAAACAAATGAGCAGGGCTCTGTTCCAGTAAAACTTTATTTATAAAAACAGATGGTGGGTGACAGTTTGTCAACCCTTTCCCTAGTCTGTCTCAAAGATGAAGACATACGCTCCCCTCGAGAACACTCCACATTGTTGACATCCACAGCTAAAGTCTCAGCACCGTGGATATCCATCCACATAAAGGACCTCTCACTGCAGGCTAAAAATACCATACCTCAACCATGGAATGACACCACAGCATACAGTATGAAGTATATATACCACTAGTAATGTCCTTTCTCATTCTTCAAGGTCTTCCTAAACTCTAAACCCTTCCATCTCTATAAACAATCTTCAAAAAGAAGGTAAAACGGTTCAAGCTTACGGGTTTTTGCCTTCTCTGAAAGCCACTTTGTTTTTCCAAATGTGTGGAGTGCTGAGGAAAGCATATCTTTCAAAGGTTGTTAACATAAGGTTCTTTCTAATAATTGTTCTGGAATTACCAACCTGCTTGGAATTAAATCCAAGCATGGGGCAGGGCTATAGCCCAGGTGGCTTTGAAAACATGGTGATGTTAACATAGAGCGTGGTTTGAGAGGATGTGGTAGACTTCAGTTATCAGAGTAAGCTCTTGTTTCCAGAAGTCAAAGCAGATCAGCCATTGGTTCTTAGACAACTTGGGACAGATGGAACAGAAGCCAGCCTACATACTTCATTTCTGAGAACTTCAGAGTTGGTCAAAGATTCAACTTCTCAAAAATCCAGACTTTGGCTCAGATTGTGCATATTTCCATGGCATGTGCTCCGAGGACCCTGATGCTTTTCCATTCAGTAGCACTGGGCTGAGAATCAGCTGCTAGTGTGCCACAGTCAGCCATTGAATGGTAGCACTCAGACCTCCCCAAAGGGTTTTACCAGGTACGTCTCTCTACTGAGCTCTCTTTCCCCCCATCCAACCCCACTCTAAAGTGTCTCAGGTAGGCTCTGAAGGCTCCCTCTTTTCACACGCATTCAAATCAAGAGGGGTGCTTCGGCAATTAGCTGCTCAGATCAAACCAATTTTTGAGAGAAGGCAGATCGACAACTAGTAGTTAAAAATATAAAAATCTAGATACATGTAATCCTCTTTTTAAAAATAGCTCTAACAATAATGTAATGAAAATAGCAAACAGTAATTACTAGACACAAGATAATCCACCCTATTTTCACTCCCCAAGGTCGCTGTCTACATGAATTTTTTCTTATTTACATATTTTTCTATTGGGAGTAAATAGGTGTAAACTTTATGGAAGGCAATTTGGCAACATTAAACAAATATCTTAAGGCCAGATATCTTTTCACATAGCATCTCCATATTTAGAAATTTAACCTAGGGAAAAAATAAGAGTATAGGCATAGATTTAAGTAGAAAGATGTGTATAACAGCATAAGACTGAAAACAATCTAAAGTCCAGCACCGAAGTGTTGATCAAATAAAATATTAAATCCTT
>NW_023225048.1:9298-9452 GCF_002007445.2 Ailuropoda melanoleuca | reverse complement strand
GCGGGACTCTATCCCAGGACCCTGGGATCATGACCTGAACTGAAGGAAGATGCTTAACCGACTGAGCCACCAAGGTATCCCAGGAGGGTTTCTTTTCCAAGTATGATTGTGATGCTTCTAAAAAGAATCCTGGTAGATGAGGACCACTGGAGCA
>NW_023225048.1:0-1520 GCF_002007445.2 Ailuropoda melanoleuca | reverse complement strand
GGGTGCTATTATTCTGCCTACTATGATAGGTTTCTAAATTTTAATCTTCCCCAGATTTATTCTTTACTCAGAATCTTAGAAAGGCTATAGTATGTTTTCAGAATCCTTTAAGGCCATGTAGCTGGTTGGGAGACATTCATTTAACAAATACACAGTGGACCCCTATGATGTGTCAGACATTGTGCTACACCAGTAAGTTGTGGGGAACAAGTTAGAGTACCTGTCCTTTGGGAGCTTTCATTCTTTTTTTAAAAAAGTAAACATTATCATAATTATTTTGAGTACTTGGAAAGCAAAAAAAAATTAAAAAATTCCAAAGAGACCCACAGAGAGCCGTTGAAGGTAATTAAAGTGTTCTTTGAGGAGATGACTTTTCAGCTAAGATGACAAGTGGGAGAAGGAGCTAACCCCTTTGAAATATGGACTAGGGTGTATGAGGAAGAGAGTAGGGCATGTGTAAATAACACTTGCTCGCATATATTAAGTCACTTAATCCTTTCAACAATTGTATGTGTTGGGCACTATTATTATTCCTATTTTTCGAAGCAGACATTAAAAGATTTAGGTCCAAATCATTTGGGAGGTGATCCCAGGAGGTACTATGAGGGAGTAGAGGAGTGAGTCAAGGAAGGGAAGAAAACAAATGTCCATTGGTGAGCAAACGATTGCTGTGGACAGCCTCACCCCCAGAGATGCTAATTCAGTTGGTCTAAGTGGAGTCCAAGCATTATAAGAAAAGGTGTGTATGATAAAACTAAATTTTTTTTAAGGCATAAAAAGTCAGGTGATTTTGCTGCTTGAAGTTGAACACATTTCTAGCTGATAACATTCTGTGTATATGTGAGCACACAAATAAGCAATTAGTAATGTTGAGTAAATACGGCAACAGAGGGACTTGCTCACCTTTGCTAAGATCATCTTATCAATGCCTTCTGCTCTCCAGGCCTGTAGTCCTTCTCCTTCAAGTCTGTGCCCCATGTAGGCCCCAGAGGGATCATTTTTTAACACACACAGCTGACCCTGTCTGTGCCCTTGTTTATGGGGAGCTCATCTGATCTTAACTGGGATACTTGGTCAACTCCTACTTATCTTCAAGATTGGTTTTTAGTGGCACTTCCTTTGCGAGATCCTTTCTAAGACTATATCATAAAACAAACATCTGAGCTCCTCCTGGGCCCCAGAACTTGGAGCTTCAGTCTTTTTTAAAAGCTGGCCAGGTTATTCTGACATGTAGCTACAACTAAGAACGAATATGTTAAAAGGACAGAGGGAGATGACTAGCAGAGGTAAGGAGTCCGTGCAGCATCACATCCTATCAGAGTAAGAAAAAGGAGAAGGTGAGGTAGAACCATTAAGGACAACATCCTAATAGGAAGAGAAAAAGCAAAGGGTAAGGAAGGTTTCTTTTCTTTCTTTTTTTAAGGTTTTATTTTTGTGTGAGAGAGAGCACATGCGCACAAGTAGGGGGAAGCGGCAGGTAGAGGGAGAAAGCAGCCTCCCCACTGAGCAGGGAGCCCGAT
>NW_023225047.1:0-1059 GCF_002007445.2 Ailuropoda melanoleuca | reverse complement strand
CGTTTGCTACAATTACACAAGCTAAAAGTCTTTTAAAGTCTAAGGCTACCTAGGTGCCATTGTAGAACGCTTTGGTGAAAATCTTTCAGATTGCCAGGAAAGCCCAAGTGGGACAATGAGACTCCTCTGTTGTGCAGGTGAAATTCTTTCTGAGATTCTGAGGCATGGTAGGGAGGTATTNCTGAGGCATGGTAGGGAGGTATAGAGGTAGAAAACAAACCAACAAATAAGTGGGGGATGCTTTCGTTAGTCACAATATTTCTCAATTAGTTAATGCTATTTGGACATTTTTAAAAATTTATTTTTATTTGATAGAGCACAAGCCGGTGGAGGGGTGCGGGGATGAAGGGGAGAGGGAGAAGCAGACACCCGCTGAGCACGGAGCCCAATGCAGTGCTCGATCCCAGGACCCTGTGATCATGACCTGAGCCGAAGGCAGATGCTTAACCAACTGAGCCAACCAGGTGCCCCCTATTTGGACATTTTACCTATAAATTAGGTACTGCCATGAAGAACAACATGTTTTATACACAATAAATCCACATATTTTTGTGAAATAAATCCTGNTCCCACAACTTTCATAAGACATTTCTGTGGATAATTATATCTTTTGTTGTCAAAAAAGCAGATGTCTTATTCAAACCATAAGCACTCCTCATCCTCTTTAAAGCAACAAGACTTAATGGACCTGGTTTTCCTTGGCACCATTTTCGTGCACTAAACTTTCTCACACTGGCCCATGACTCAGGGCCATACAACGATTTTCTAAAGAGATGGGTTTGTAAGTAGACAGTTGACTCTATAGGATTACATATAGATGCACAGTGGTATCAGGGAAGTCATGCAGGCACAGACTTTTTTTTTTCTCTCTTGCTTGTCTCTCATGCCATAAATTCTGACTGACAATTTTTCATAATGTAAGAAAGCCAACTTCAATTAAAAACAAATCCATTTAGAATGGTAATTATCCAATTTTTATAATAACATCGTCACTGAGGCTCAGATTTGAATAAAAAGATTGGAAGGGAAGTTAGATTAAATGGTTTGCAGGGGCAGTTG
>NW_023225046.1:0-747 GCF_002007445.2 Ailuropoda melanoleuca | reverse complement strand
AAAAATTATTAATAAAAAAAAGAAAGAGTTTCCTTTAGGAATATTAAGACTGATGTGCCTACAGGATATCCAGGTAGTTTCCCAAATGATAAGAAAAGTCTACCTAGAGCTAAGGAGAATGGAGAGGACATGTCATCATGCATGTATGGGGAAAATGGATTCAGAGACATAGGTGGAGGGGGACAAAAGGATTGAACAGTAAAAGGATATCAAGGGGAGAAGTTATTGTCCCTACATGTTTACCCACAAGATTGCTAAAAGCAGGAAGCCAATCTGACCATGAGCTTCCTAGTGACCAAAGAAAGAAGAAACTACTAAAGCCCTCATGTAGGTAGGAGAAAATTCTATCTCCTTTTTTCATTATTGTTTTAGGAGAAGCCACTGCTCTGCTCTCAAGCACTGACGGACTTTAGCCCATGAGTCCTCATAAACACAGATGTGCTGAGCAATGGGCCAAACGAACACAGCCCTTCATCAAATAAAAGAAATAGTGGCAAGCCGTAGGCAGCAGAGTGACTCTCCTGTAACACTCAGAGGGCACAGTGGAAAAGTACAGATCAGTAAAAAAGATTCTACTAAGGAGTCAAGCAGTGAAGTTCAAGTGCACAGCTTTCTGACAGTCGGCCTGGATCCAGGGATGAAGACAGTACTTGGATAAGCAACCAAATCTTTCCTTCAAATTCTGCATTGCACACCAATACTGAGAAGTGTCAAAGTGGAGTGATCCAGCTGAAATGAGATTGTGCT
>NW_023225045.1:0-747 GCF_002007445.2 Ailuropoda melanoleuca | reverse complement strand
ATATCCTTTTTTTTTTTTTTTTTTTTTTTAAGATTTTATTACTCTGTTGCATGTGTGTGCCACATACTCTTTATCTGTTCATCTGCCAATGGATGCTTGGGGCGCTTCCACCTTTTGGCTGTTGTGAATAATGCTGCTGTGAATACTGCTATACAAATATTTGTTCAAGTCTCAGCTTTCATGTCTTTTGTGTATATACCCAGAAGTGGAATTACTGGATTACATGGTAATTCTGTGTTTAATTTTTTGGGGGGATTTCCATACCGTTTTCCATAGTAGCCACATCACAAGCGTTCTAATTTCTCCACATCCTCACCAACAGTTGTTATTTTCTGTTTTTTGGTGTTTTTTTTTTTTTTATAATAGCCTTCCTGATAGGTGTAAAGTGGTATATCACTGTTGGTTTTAAACTTCTTAAAAAATGATAATATTGGAATTTGAACCCAGACAGGTCTGACTCCAAAGTCTATGTTTTTACATTATCATCATGCTGCTTCTAGTTCACATGTCATTTGGATGCTTCTGCTTTTGGGTACGATAAAATAACAGGAGCTGAATTTTCTTTCCTACCTTAAACAACTTGAAAATGGGGCATAATTTGTAAAATAATGATATCCAGACATTTAAAAGAACGGGAGGGGCGCCTGGGTGGCACCGCAGTTAAGTGTCTGCCTTTGGCTCAGGGCGTGATCCTGGCGTTGTGGGATCGAGCCCCATATCGGGCTCCTCCGCTATGAGCCTGCTTCT
>NW_023225044.1:0-747 GCF_002007445.2 Ailuropoda melanoleuca | reverse complement strand
ACAGTTTTCATTTGCATTTTCCTGTTTATTGAGGAAGTTGATCTTACTTATTTAATGGTTGTTTGGATTTTCCTTTTGTAAAATATCCAGTGAAGTCTTCAGCTTACTCTTTTCATTGATTTGTCTAACACTTTCTTATATAGTTGTAGTTCCTCGTGTATTCTATATACAAGTCCTTTGATAGTGATATGGTTAAAATTATATTCTTGCATTCTGTGACTTGTTTATTTTTCACTTCGTGAATGTATGTTCTGATTAATAGAAACTCATAATTTTATTGTTGAGTACATCCATATTTTTCCTCATGTATAATATGTTTTTTGTGATTTTTTATGGCCATGTTCTCTGAAGGGACACATTGGCATTTTTGCAATATTGATAGAAGCAGTCCCTCTATACCATCCGTGATTAATGGGAAAGGAGTTAGCCTCCACCTTTTCATCAGAATTTCAAAGAATTTTTAGACATCTTTTAAAATCATCACCCATGATAAATCAGGTGAAAGATTTTAGAGAAAGTGGACTAGGATACATTTAAAGGAAGAAAAGTTCAAGTTGAAAGAATGAAAGAAATAGAGGTTGTAAAGAGGAGAGTTCAGAAAATGCATGTTTTCTCTTTCATAGTTGTTACCTTTTCTTTTTGTGCCCCTAGAGGGTAGAGGCTGTGTCTAGCAGATATGGACACATAATTGGTGTTTAGTAAGGACTTAATTGGTAGCTGATTTTTTATAATAAATGATTTCTCCAT
>NW_023225043.1:0-747 GCF_002007445.2 Ailuropoda melanoleuca | reverse complement strand
AAAGCTAGAAGTTTTTACTATCCTAATTACTGCTTATAATTAAGCAAGCTTATTTTAGAACTTACCTGAGTAAGATGATAATTATGTATCAACTGATTTTGAGAAAATTTGTGAACTATAAAAGGACCATATAAAATACAAAGTGAAAATAAAACTGAAAATCTGTTGTTGAATTTGCACATCGAGCAGAGTAAGAACAGTTTTAGTTTTCTATATTTAGAGACACACTGAGAGAAAATCAAAGAGCAATTAGGAATATCACCAAAGTTATAAAAATCCATTACTTATGTGTTCATTATACAAAACCAAGAGCTGCTCTCTTTGGTGCTGCAAAATAATATATGCTTTTTGAGAATACAGAAAATGAAATATATTAAAGTCATATATTTTCCTAATTTTGATACTTGTTCAAATATTATAAATTATTTTTCTTATAGTAACAGAAAAGGTGATTACTAAAAATTATTTATCATATGTCTGTAATAGCAAAGAGCTGTCTATTTTGGGGGTCAGTAAGAGAGAGCTATAGTGAAAATCTACTTTGGAATATTGGAACATGTTTAAGGAAAGCATTTGATAACCACGGTAATGTAAAATGTATCAAGAATACAAATAGTACATTTGGTTTGGAGAAACACTAAAATATGGTTTGTTCTGATTTTTCATGTTTTGTGTGTGAATTGTGTTTCTAGCTCTATGAAGGAGAATTTAATCTTTTAAGTGTAATTCAACTAATGCAAGTTTCAT
>NW_023225042.1:0-747 GCF_002007445.2 Ailuropoda melanoleuca | reverse complement strand
TTTTTTTTCCTCGAATGGATAAGTTCAAGGCATTTTTCATCTGTACCTCGGTGTTTTTGTTTTGCAGTACTTTCTTTTGATTGTTTCTTAGAGTTTCTATCTTTCTGCCTACATTACCATTTTTTTGCCTATTGTCTATTTTATCATTATATTCCTTAGCAGAATATCAAATAGCAAATAATCAGTTATTTTAGATTCCTGATATTTCAAAATTTCTGTCAAATGTTCATCTGGTTCTGATTCCTCTTTTGTCCCTTGAGATTGTTGAGGGTTTTTTCTCCTTCAGCATACCCTGTAATTTCTTTGTTGAAAGCTGTACATGATGTATGAGCTAATAGGAACTGAGGTAAATAGGACTTCTGTGTGAGTTTTTATGTTGAGCTGGGTAGGAGCTAGGCTGTGTTTAATGTTTGCTGTAATTGCAGGTGTCAGAGGCTGAAAATTTCTTCTGGTTCCTTCATTTTTTGTCTCCCCTTGTTGTCTTTGGGCTTCCCTAGAGACTTCTTCCTAAATAAGTTCTGAATATACATAGTACTTTCAGTGGTATCCCTCTCTTACCATACAGAAGCCCTGTTTATGAGTGATAAATTGTGTGTGTGGAGGGCGGGGGATATTCTATAATTCTGTGATCAGATCCTAGGCTTTCAGTGGGCCTGAGCCTCTGGACCAAGGCCTTCACAAATTCATTTCAGCCTTTTTTTTGCCTCTACACCACCCTCCCCCCCCCGCCCACCCTTCAGTGAAACA
>NW_023225041.1:0-747 GCF_002007445.2 Ailuropoda melanoleuca | reverse complement strand
GTTCCCTCTCTCGCTGGCTGTCTCTATCTCTGTCGAATAAATAAATAAAATCTTAAAAAAAAAAAAGATAGCCTGGGATCGTTCCACTCACCATGACTTAGCTTTATGGACAAGAGGGAACTTATAGAGAATGGGATCTAGAAAGACAGCTATTGCTGGACTGTTTAAACCTGAAGAGACTTCTTACTTACTTTTTGTTTTCTATATAGATAGAGGGTGTCACAAAAGACCAGAGCTCAAATCTCACTAGCAGAAGATTGGAAAGAAACTCAACCTTTCTGACTTTGCATTTTCATGTATTGCCTGCCCAATTTCTAATCTAAAGGATGTTATGAGGACCAAGTGAGATAATGTGGCCGAAACACTCTGAAACCTTTAAATTAGTATTTGAATGTAAGATACCAGTATTTACACATGAGCATCTTCAGTGATCTGTCTGTTGACCCCTGTCTTCCTCACCAGCTAATCATTTCTTACTTCTTTTTATATCTGCAGTGCCCAGTGCAGTAGGTATTCAACACATTAGCAAATGAATGAATGGGTGAATGCTATTATTATTCCTGTCTTTCTCTTGGTCAACTCCTATCTCCTCATTGTAAGCCTTATCAACTTTGTATTTATTTTTCACTCTCTCTTTTTTGTAAGCAATTGGCCATTAAATAGAATAGTTTCATAGGGGGGCGCCTGGGTGGCACGGCGGTTGGGCGTCTGCCTTCGGCTCAGGGCGTGATCCCAGCGTTGCGGGAT
>NW_023225040.1:0-747 GCF_002007445.2 Ailuropoda melanoleuca | reverse complement strand
TTTTAAAATCTACATCCAATTTGACAGGAAATTCTTTGGCCTCCAAACCTAAAAACTACCCCAAACCTAATCACTTCTATACTTCTTGCTCTCTATTTTCTTCAACATATTAACCACCACAATTTTAAATTTATCTTCTCTGATAGCTCCTATATGTAAATCATTTGTGGGTCTGTTTCTAAGGTATACTTTGTCTCTTTGTCTTTTTCCCCCATATACCTGGGAATAACCATTTATATGGCTAACACTGTGCATGGCAATTATGGAAGACATGGATGATGTCACCTCCTTCAGGAGAAAGTTCATCTTACTCTAAGTAGACTGATACAAGGTGGCATACCACTTTGTTCTGATCTGAGCCAGAGCTAATTCAAGCCTCGGTTATTGTTTTGGTAATGCTCTTTCCACCTAATTTGTACCAGATTTTAGGGCATGGTCCTCCAACTTTCTTAACTGAGATCCTGGAAGATATGAACTCAAATATTGCTTCCTCAGGACCATGAGACTCCTTATACATTCATTACCCCCTTCATCAGATTCCTGCTTTGCTTTCCTTTGCTGTTCAAAAATTTGACCAACGCATTGAAGGAAAGACCAGCACAGTGTGAGGCTCAAATGTTTATATGTTCCTTCTCATTGGAATTTGTATTAATTGTTAGACTTTCTATAACAAAAGTCCACAGACTGAATGACTTAAACAACAGAAATGTATTCCCTCACAGTTCTGGAGGCTAGATTGAGCTGTCC
>NW_023225039.1:0-747 GCF_002007445.2 Ailuropoda melanoleuca | reverse complement strand
GGGGAGTGGGAGAGGAAGAAGCAGGCTCATAGCGGAGGAGCCTGATGTGGGGCTCAGTCCCACAACGCCGGAATCACGTCCTGAGCCGAAGGCAGACGTTTAACCGCTGTGCCACCCAGGGGCCCCCCAAAAAACTAATTTAATTAATTATTTTTTTCTTTAATTAATAGCTTCTTTTGCACATATGAACAAAAGTTTTCTGAGAGCAGGGGCTGTGTCTATGTTATTTACAGTTGTATTCCTTGCATCAACCATAGTGCATGGCATATCATAGACGCTCAACAAAAAATGATTAATTGAATAAAAATCCTATCCTCAAAAAGTTTACTCCTATAATGATTAGGAGAAATTTACATGCAATTTATCTGTCAGATTTTCTGGTTGCAAATTCAAGGGAATGCAGGATTTCTTCTGCAAATTTGTCCTTGAGATGGGTAAAGGAAGGAAGCCTCTTAGTTGCGTGGGATGCATGTATCTGTAATGTTAGGGGTCCTTTGTTTTCATGTAGGCTAAATTTACTCATTTTTTTAGCCATAGCAACAGAATTTGTGCAAAATCTTGAGAGAGTAGTGTGTGGAATGTGATGACAGCGCCATATGGGGAACTGTGTGGTATCTGGGTGACATGCTGTATTTTAATGTTTAATTTAAGAAGATCTGATTTTGACAGTAAGAGCTGGGAATTAAAAAAAATAGAGCTAAGGGATAAATATGGAATAAAACTATGTGCTAATAAAAAAAAACTAGC
>NW_023225037.1:0-1032 GCF_002007445.2 Ailuropoda melanoleuca | reverse complement strand
TGCTTCTGATTTCTAAGTTATTACTTTGGATAAATCAAGTCCCTTCAGAGGTATGGAATAGTTCCTACACCAGCATGAGATGTAGAGAATAATGTGACTTGCCTTCACCAGAGGATCAACTGAAATGCCCTTGCAGAAGAGATAAGAGATGACGTGAAACCCAGAACCTAGAAAAGGGACAGGCACATGACAAGTGTTCAGGTTTTTAAAAAAATAAATCAGTAGTCATTTCCTCTCCTGGATCTTCACATCCTCCCTGTGTGCTGGCTACTCTGTCTCAGCTTATAAGCATACTCAAGTGGGTCCGTTTTAAAGAACATCTTTCAGGCATAGGATTTTCTAGATCTTCTTTGTGGGTTACCACAGTTTCTCCCATTCCTTCAAATAGGGGCCCAGAGATGACTAGCAGACATGTTCGGATGCCCCACAGGGCCTTCTTAAGGCATTAAGGATGAAGTGAGATTCTCTCCCCAACTCCAATCCCCTCCTACTGCGCTCTGTGTCTCACAGAAAGGTGCTGCTATAAATTGTCACCCAAGCTTGCTGTGCCCCCCTCTTCTAACTGGTCACCAGGCCCCATCCATTCTGTTTCTTTGATCTCTGAAATCCAGCCCTCCCTTTCTACACCTTAATTTGGGCTCTCAGATTACAATTCACCCTCCTCCCATCAACTGTCTTCCTATAAGTCCATTTCATCATCCTTGAGTGTCTCCCACAACCTTAGGGATAAACATCCAACCATTTGATAGGATAAACAAGGCCCCTCCCTGTGTGGCCCCCACCAGGTTTCCAGTCTCAGCTCTCACTTCTTTAACCCCTAAGTTTCTAGTCCTGTACTTTAGTTTTGACATATTTTTATATTTCTCATACTTTCGCACAAGCAGCTCCCTCCTACCATTTGAGTAGCTTCCACACATCCTTTCCTAAAGCCTCCCTTCAATGTTCTCTGCTTTGCAGCACGAGAGGTCACTTCTTCCAGAACACTGACTACTGAGCTTGCGTTTACTTGCTGCCTGCGCCAGTAGAAGAGGA
>NW_023225036.1:0-747 GCF_002007445.2 Ailuropoda melanoleuca | reverse complement strand
AAATTTCATTCAAGTGAAGCATGGTTGACCCACACCAGCACCTCTGGATTCAACTTGAAACAAAAGATTTACCAAATAAAAATAAACTTGTCTACTTTATATAATATTCAGTTTATTATTTCCATCCTTGTTTTATTCTTTCAATTATATTTTGTTGCCAATGGCCTTATGGTTATCTTTTCTGAATTATTTCAGAAATACTTAAGATTAGTTTATATATATCATCTATTTGTTAATGATTAAAAGGATCTCAGGGAATTTATGTTTCAGAACTCTTAAATTCTGTAGAAGCAAACTATAATTTTATAATAAAATTCATATTATTAAAAAATATTTAACACTATTGATGTGAATGAGGTATGCATATGTGGGTAACTTTTCATGATAAGTGCAAATTTTTTATTTAAGAAATTATTCAAATTTACCTATCCAGACAACTGAACACTGTCACCTGTGAATGTAAGGAATATTTCTGTGTGCCTGTTGGGTCTATGTGTCTTTTACCTAAAAGTGTTTATTAGGCATACACTTGTACCCCTCCTTTATTACCCACATCCACTGCCTCTAAGTCTCCTGCTTTGACTGTGATCCTGAAACTCCTGCTGAATGAACAGTGTACCGTTCCTTATCAGCCTTGGCCACACACACTGGATTAAAGGTGAACACATTACTCACACGGGATCATATTTTGTCTACCTGGTATCTAGAATTGAAATGGAGATATTCAATGTAGTGATGAGAGTTTAT
>NW_023225035.1:753-915 GCF_002007445.2 Ailuropoda melanoleuca | reverse complement strand
GAGTCCTAGGACTCTGTCCCAAAGACACCCTGGCAAAAATACAAAAAGAGGTAGGCACAAAGTTATAATACCTGTATACATACCTGCATAGACACCTAAGCGGCCGAATAAACTAGGCTATCGCCGCACGATGGAACACTGCGCAGCCGGAGCACGGTGAGA
>NW_023225035.1:0-680 GCF_002007445.2 Ailuropoda melanoleuca | reverse complement strand
GGGGGGGGGCGGAAACACACCAGATGACATAGACCTACTCTGGTTGCATTTTGAAAAAGATGGAATAAGTACGAATCTACAACATCCATATCTGCGAAAGAAAATATTGGAAAATAAACCAAAAATTTTAAAGTTCTCTAAGATGGGGGCACCTGGGTGGCTCAGGAGCTTAAGCGTCTTTCACACGAGAGGTGCCACCAAAACGTTTAACCGAGAGCCTTCGGGCTCCAGGTGCTCGTGCAGCTCGATTGCTCTCACGTCACAAAGCTCTTCGGAAGTTTAAAAGGCCTCAATGAAACTAGATAGATGACTAAAAAGAGAAGGGAATAATGGTTAAAAATTAGACTTACCCACTTTAATCTACAGCGACAGACGAAGGGTCATACTGAGTTCACCGGAGAGGATTCAAAGGACTGGCATGGAACGTCCTTCTTTTGAAAGAATATTTATTTAAGTCTTCGAGAGCGTAGTGTTCAAAAAATTTTTCCCACTGTGACATAAGTCTATCAGCTATTCAATACATGTTCCAAAGATGTTGCCTGTGTCCCACTGTGTCATAAGTCTATCAGCTATTCAATACATGTTCCAAAGATGTTGCCTGTGGACGCCAGTGGGCAGGGGGCTCTCTTAGAACGTTCGACACACGCTCGCCTTCAGGCTTTGTACGGATTTGCGGCAAC
>NW_023225034.1:0-747 GCF_002007445.2 Ailuropoda melanoleuca | reverse complement strand
GTGGATGTACTTGCCAACCCAGAAACTCTCTGAACCCCAAACTATTGGGACTTTTACGGAGGCTTCACCACGGAGGTCTGATTGATCATGAACTCCATTTTCAGCCCTTCTCCACATGCTCCAAAGAAGGGAGTCTGCTGTCAGAAGCTCTGTGGGTGTGGTAGCCGGGGAGGAAAGGAGGAGGACTGAGCTTTTCTTTAGCCATCAAAGGTAGTACTCAGGTTGCAGGGATTAGGACCTGGCATAGTGGGGGGCATTATTCAGCCTGCCACAGACCAACCCTCAGCCCTCAAAGATTCAATTCCACCCCACATGCAACACACTCACCCCGTTGTGACAGCCCCCAAGTCTCAACCCGTGACAGCAACAACTCAAGCCCCATGTCTTGTCTAAATGCCTTCAGTCCAAGAGTTCCAAATGTTACCACATGTATCATCTTAATCAGGTAAGGGTGAGACTCTGGGCATGGTCCGTCCTGGAACAAAGTTCCTCTCCATCTGTGGACCAGAAAAACTAGAAAATGAGTTACCTGTTCCCAAAATACAATTGTGGGACAGACACAGGGTACAGGTGTAGACATTCCCATTCTAAACGGGGAAAAAAACGGAAGGAAGAAAGGAGTCGCCAGCTCCAAGCAATCGGGGGCAAATCCGACTGGGCAAACTGTTGGATTTTAAGATCCAGGAGGGTCCTTTGTGACTCAAGGCCCCCCAGAATCACGTTTCTTTTTTTTTTTTTTTTTTTTTT
>NW_023225033.1:0-747 GCF_002007445.2 Ailuropoda melanoleuca | reverse complement strand
TCCAAAAAAAAAAAAAAAAAAAAATTCCTGAGTAGAATACCAGCAAACACAATCCAGCAACGACTCAAAGAGTAATATACCATAACCAAGTAAAATTAATAAAAAAACAGGATAATTCAATACAGTATCAGCACATTTATCACTATATCCTATCAATAGATTTGTCAGAAAAAAAAAATCCTAGGATTATTCCAAGAATCTGAAAAGCTGAAAAGGCATCTGATAAAATTTAATTTCTACTCTTCATATAAATTTTTTTAAAAAATAATTTTATTTATTTAAGAGAGAGAGACAGAGAGAGATAATGTGCATGTGTGAGCATAAGCAGGGGGAGCAGCAGCAGAAGAGGGAGAAGCAGACTCCCCGCTGAGCAGGAGGCCTGATGTGGGACTCGATCCCAGGACCCTGGGATCACGACCTGAGCTGAAGGCAGGTGCTTAACCGACTGAGCCACCCAGGCGCCCTTGATATAAATTCTTTTTTTAAAAATAGATTTTATTTATTTATTTGACACAGAGAGAGAGAGAGACAGCACAAGAGGGAGCAGCAGGGAGAGGGAGAGGGAGAAGCAGGCTCCCCGCTGAGGCGCTCCATCCCAGGACCCTGGGATCACGACCTGAGCCGAAGGCAGATGCTCCACCAACTGAGCCACCCAGGTGCCCTCTTGATATAAATACTTTTTTTTTTTTTAAAAGATTTTATTTATTTATTTATTTGACAGAGATAGAGACAGCCAGCGAGAGAGGG
>NW_023225032.1:0-747 GCF_002007445.2 Ailuropoda melanoleuca | reverse complement strand
GGCACCAAGTCTTTCCAACAAACCTGCTGCTGTTCTTAGTCACCTAAGATACAAACTGAGGGCTTAATATTCCTCTTTCCCTACCCCTCCTACCCTATACACCCACTCAGTTCTCTTCTCCATGGCCTCCATGACTCCCTTAATTCAGACTCTCATACTCTCATTTCAGCTCTAGCAATGACCTCCTGTCTTCTGCCTTTAGATTTTCCCCCTTCGTCCATCACTCTATTGCCCCCGTGATGATCATTCACTAACAGTGATGAGGATGAGGATGATGAAAGCTGACATTTATTGAACACCAGATTCTATGCTAAGTGCTTTGCATACATTTCATTCAATCTCTACAGCAACCCTATGAGAAAAGGTGCAGTTACCATAGTGATTTTACAGAATGAAGAAAAGCACAGGGAGCACGGCGGGGCTGGGCACCTCCTGGCAGGAAACATACTCAGGTTAACAGTGGAGTAATAAAAAAAACCTGGTATGTTCAGGACGAACAGCCTTGGGTTCACGTTCTGGCTTCGTCACTTACTGTGATTATTTAGGCAAGTTCTAAGAGCCACAGGTGTGGATAAAATAGGCATTTAAAAGGGTCATTATATGGCCTGAATAGGATTATCTGTAAAGCTATAATGCAGTACCTGACATGGAGTTGATACTCAAAAACCAAAATCTAGAATCAGGAGGGGTGTAGTATTCGTTACTCTCTGGTGCTTTAAGATATTCACCTTCTGACTATGCAACTTT
>NW_023225030.1:0-747 GCF_002007445.2 Ailuropoda melanoleuca | reverse complement strand
TATATATATATATAAAGTTAAACCATACAAATAAAAACGTGTGGAGTCATAAGTAATCAAGGTAATTGCTCTAGCTCATATATATATATATAACAAATATGGCAAAACACTAAGATTTGTATAAGGTTGGTATTATCCTCTAAACTTCTTGACATTTTTAAAATGTTTCAAAATAAAAAAGAAGGAAAAGAAACAAACAGCAGGAGGAGTTGGGAATGTGTAAGAAGGAATGCCAGACTAGAAACCAATTAAGATTAATTGGACTAGTGAAAATACTTACTGATACTTACAATCACACTGACAGTAAAGATATATTTAACGTAATATATTAGTTAACTGAGAATCAATTACTGAATTTTCACAGATGTTTTTTAAAAATACAATATAGCTTACTTTCAGGGGTTTTTATATGGAGGGGTGTGAGTAAAGGAGTCAATTATATCAATTATATCAAAGGTAACCAATTAACTGTATATTTTGTAGTGTTGTTTTATTTTTCTTTTCATCAAAGCAAGTGATTTATTTTATTAACTATTCTAAATTGAATGTTACCAGAAAACTAAGGAAGCGGTTGCCAAAGTAGTCATTAAAAAGATTTTAATTGTATATTGATTATTATCAGAATAAGGTAATTGTTGCCTTCATAATAAATATTTATTTGACTTTCAAATCTCATTTTAATTCACAATTGCATTTTAAGTTTAAATTAGTCTAAGTAATTTTTTAGGACAACTCTTAACAACAGTA
>NW_023225029.1:0-747 GCF_002007445.2 Ailuropoda melanoleuca | reverse complement strand
CCATAACGCCGGGATCACGCCCTGAGCTGAAGGCAGACGCTTAACCGCTGTGCCACCCAGGCGCCCCTCATAGTCTGGTCTTAAAACCTAACAGTGGGTAAGCTTCTGAGCCCCTGAGCCCCATCATGATCTTGCTCAAATCAGCCCTGTAATCGTTTTACATTTTTTTTTTTATGGTCCTGTAATTCTATGCTGTCCAAGTTCACAGCCATGATCAATGGCCTGTGGCTACTGAGTGCCTGCATTGTGGTGAGTCTCAACCAAGATGTGCTGTAAGTAGAAAACACAGATTTCTAAGAATTAGGAAAATTAGGGATGCCTGGGGGGCTCAGTTGGTTAAGCATCTTCCTTTGGCTCAGGTCATGATCCCAGGGTCTGGGATCGAATCCTGCGTTAGGCTCCTTGCTCAGTAGGGAGCCTGCTTCTCCCTCTGCCTGCAGCTCCCCCTGCTTGTGCTCTCTCTCTGACAAATAAATAATTAAAATTAAAAAAAAAAGACTTAGGAAAACTAGAATGGCAAATATGTTGCAATGATAATATTTGGGTATATTAGGTTAAGTACAATATATTATTAAAATGATGTATTATTAAATTAATTTCACCTTTTGGAAAACTTTTCGAAAAAATGTGGCTGGAGGGGTGCCTGGGTAGAGCAGTCGTTAAGCGTCTGCCTTCAGCTCAGGGCGTGATCCTGGCGTTTCGGGATCGAGTCCCACATCGGGCTCCTCGGCTGGGAGCCTGCTTCTT
>NW_023225028.1:0-747 GCF_002007445.2 Ailuropoda melanoleuca | reverse complement strand
CCAAAACAAATGCGTGTAGTTACAATGAATTTGCTACTACGTGTGCCATATTCATAACAGCAGGGTTGTTATGAGGCTGTGATGAGGTAATAGCTAAGAAAATGCTTTGAAAATAGGCAAGTGCTGTATAAATATAAGGTGGCTATACTTGTTATTGTTAACCAGTAAGTTTCCACGGTGTAATGGTTTTTAGACGATGGTTTCTGGAATATAACAGACTGACTTAGATTAGGGAAAGTTTCATTCTTGATGAAGCAATTTATTCAAAACCACATCACGATGAAAGGTATGTCTCTCATACTTTTTTTGTTGTTTTTGGCTTCAATGCTTATATATATCAACTTTCAGTTTCAAGCTAATATGATCCTTCTGCTTCTACTTTCATGCTGAATAGACAGCAAAACTTTGTGCACGTCTGTTCTTAAATACTCTTTTTGAAGAGTAGAAAAGCAAGACACCTATACACATGGTCTCTATTCATCAGTTAAAAACAGGAAGAGTGGAAAGACGGATCAATCTACATAAAGAAATAGATGGAGTGCATGATCTAAATAGTTTATTACAAAGCTGAGACAACACAATGGACGTATGAAGTGTAACAAAGGTAGAGGGATAAAGGCAGTGTACTTCAGGTGTTTGTGACAGAAAAAAATAAGGCAAATGTATTGAGTCAAGTGCATAAAGTAGATACACATAGTTGTGGGAAAAAGGCAGACTATGATAAATGTCTTAAAAGAGAAAAACATT
>NW_023225027.1:0-747 GCF_002007445.2 Ailuropoda melanoleuca | reverse complement strand
TTCCAGAGTGGCTGTACCAACTTGCATTCCCACCAACAATGTAGGAGGGATCCCCTTTCTCCACATCCCTTTTCTTAAACTAGAGATTACACGTGGACACATGGGTCTGTACTTTGCTTTTTCATTTCTTGATACCTCTTGGAGATAAGCTACTATAGAGCCACCTGATTATTAAGTGGCTGCCCAGGATTCAGGTTCATGGACATATGATGGGTATTCATCAGTCCCCTGTGGACTGCTTCTAGTCAGTGCAGCAGTGAGCAGCCTCATGGATGTGTCTCCGTGTTCATGTGCGTGTTCCTTCACAGAAGCTGTTCCTAGATGGCAGGGTTGCAGGCCAGCCACACGCCAACTGGGGTAGAAGTGGCCCCCGAGGGAGACGGGGTACACACCCTCAGCTGTGTGTGAGAGTGCTGTTTCATCAGCCCTGTGAGTCCTCCAGCCGTTTGGTCTTGGCCAGGCCAATGGATGCAAAGTGGTGTATTGTTGATTTTATGCACACATCTTCATCAGAAGTGAAACCAAATGCTGTTTGATGTGTTTACAAGCCATTTGTGTTTATTTTCCTATGCATTGTCTGTGTGTTTCCTTTGCCCACTCTTCTGTCGGATTTTTGGTGTTTCTTATAGGTTTGCACTGTTCTTTGCATATAAAGGAGATTTGTCCTTTGGTGTATATTGTAAAAGTTTTCCCCAAGCTACCATCATCTTTTGATATTTTTGCATTCTTAAAGTTTTCATTTACATT
>NW_023225026.1:0-3254 GCF_002007445.2 Ailuropoda melanoleuca | reverse complement strand
CAACTATTTTGCTCAGTTCCTGCAATAAGATTATGGGAAATCAGCTACAATCATGTGAGAATTCCTGTGCCGTCCATGGGTGCAATAAGCATCTGGTCCTCACTGACTTCTCTGCTTGGTCCTCCGACATGGTTTAGCCAAGGCATACGATCAGCCATGACACTTGCAATGATTAAGAAGAAGCTCTAATGTGATTGCTTGGTCCACCTCACCCTCTCTCTCTGAGGTTCTGTCCTCTGCCCTGAGAACAGCACGACCCAGCCATTTTCACTCTGAGGCCTGAATTATGAAGTCAAGTGAAACTGAGCCCAGCAGAGCCCAGCCAACCCTAACTCACCATCCAGTCCCCATGTGAACAAGAAACAAATGTTCTCGTCACCTGCCTCTGAGATTCAAGGGTTGTATGATATTGCAACAACAAAAAAGCTGACTGATACAAAATGCCTGTGTCCCTCGAGAAGACCTGAAATCACATATTGCACCATAAAATCAACTCTGAATTTCCTGATGAGTACTAGAATATTTACTTTGTCCAAAAATTAAAAGACATGGGGCTCCTGGGTGGCACAGCGGTTAGGCGTCTGCCTTCAGCTCAGGGCGTGATCCCGGCATTGTGGGATCGAGCCCCACGTCAGGCTCTTCTGCTATGAGCCTGCTTCTTCCTCTCCCACTCCCCCTGCTTGTGTTCCCTCTCTCACTGGCTGTCTCTATCTCTGTCAAATAAATAAATAAATAATCTTTAAAAAAAAAAAACAAACAAAAATTAAAAGACATGTGAAAATATGTAATGGTGGGGTACTTGGGTGGCTCAGTCAGTTAACCAGTCAATGATTTTGCCTCAGGTCATGGATTGAGCTCTGTGTTGGGCTCCACACTCAGCTCAGAGTTGGCTTGTTCCCCTCCTTCTGTTTCTAGCCCCCCCAAATAAATAAATAAAATCTTAAAAAATATATACAATGCTAAGTCTGTAGCTCTGAGTCATTTATTGGATTTTGAAAAACTCTTTGGGAATCACAATCGAGTATTAATCCAGTTAGAATCACGTGGCCTCTATAGACTCAACTTCCTACTTCATCTTCTGATTTATATTTCCCTCCCATTCCATTTTTCAGTCAAAATAATAAAGTTAATTAAAACTAATACCTATTATGTGCTGGAAGTAAAAGTTATATAATTCTTTTGCTATATGTAACTAGGTAGGAATATCAATCTTCAAAATGAAATTCTTAATTATTTTGTACCTTCTACTTCTTAATTCTTTTATTATAAAATGATGTGAGGAAAAGAAGTACATTTTAAAATTCCAGGCAACACTATGTCTGTTTTTGTTTTATAATTAATTGAGCATAAATTTATATTTGTGTATATGGAAGGCAAAAAAAAAATCCTTAAAACTATCTTGTAATTAATACATATTTTTAAAAGTCATCTATTTTTTCTTCCTATAGAAAAAATAAACATTTTCTGAAATTTTGCCATATAATGGAACGATTAGATAGAGTAAAAAGATAAGAAAGACTTGTCACCGTTACAAACAATAAACTAAATGACTTTTACTACAGGAAAATACGTGTTTTTGTACCATCTTGAGTTCACTAACCTATGATCTCGTTATGTTATTAAAAGATAGTAATTTTATACCTTTTTGCATACTTGTTAGGCATACTACTTTTTTTTTTTAAAGATTTTATTTATTTGACAGAGAGAGAGACAGCCAGCGAGAGAGGGAACACAAGCAGGGGGAGTGGGAGAGGAAGAAGCAGGCTCCCAGCGGAGGAGCCTGATGTGGGGCTCGATCCCATAACGCCAGGATCACGCCCTGAGCCGAAGGCAGACGCTTAACCGCTGTGCCACCCAGGCGCCCCTGTTAGGCATACTATTATCCCATATAAATGCTACCCTCCTCAATCTAAAATAAATACAATATCCCCTAATTTTATAAATTTGAAGCCATTAAATACAATTAACCCCAACCTACTCACCAGCATGGCCACCCACACATACCCACATCCAGCTCTACTTCCAACATACAGCAGGTCAGTGGATACCTGCCTAGTGAATTACCTGTCTGAACAAAGGCAATGAGCACAGTGATGCAATAAATAGAAGCCACGGCCACAGGTGAGCAGAAGCCATGGGCTAAGTGGAAGGGTTGCAGATGGTCAATCAGTTGGTAGTAGTGAGAGAGGAAAAGCCATGTGCTAACTGAGGCACCACTCCGCTAGCATACACTGAAGAGAGGTTCACCATCATCAAATCTGCCTTGCCCTCTATCTGTAGCAATTTAATCTGTAATTAACAAGTACCGTTCTTGCTAAAGGTCAGTTCCCTGGTATAAACTCCAGGGGTGAGTAGGAAACTCATGATTATTGAGGAACGCTGAGGCTGAACTAGATGAAACTGTTGCTTTTGCAGGGCAAAAATGTTTGCATATTAGGAACTTGATGGGGTCCAACCTCATGTGTAGTATTAGAAGCTTCACGTGTGTTGACTCACATAATTGTCACAACATGCCTTGGACACAGGTATCATCATTACCTGTCTTTCTTAATAGCTGCTGCTGTTTATGATGCATGATATTAAGTTACCCTGACGATAAGGTTTTAGATTCACTTTGGTGTAGTTTGTGTTAAGAATATAACAGATTTCATTTACGTAGCTGGTCTAGAATGACTACCATATCATGTTTTTTTAAAGATTTTATTTATTTGACAGTGATAGAGACAGCCAGTGAGAGAGGGAACACAAGCAGGGGGAGTGGGAGAGGAAGAAGCAGGCTCACAGCAGAGGAGCCTGATGCGGGGCTCGATCCCACAACGCCGGGATCACGCCCTGAGCCAAAGGCAGGCGCTTAACCACTGTGCCACCCAGGCGCCCCCGACTACCATATTTTTTATTTTCAAAATGAATAAGATGGCCTGGAGTCTGATAATAAAATATAAATCTTTCCAAGTAATGTAGCAAAAGCTTTTCACCAAAGAGCACCTTCATACGCAAATCTTCGACTCCAGTTGTATTTAAAATTAAAATTTCCTATTTTTCCCTTTTCTTTTGCCAAGAAATGTCTATCATTCCTTTTAATAAAAATGAGTACAATCTAAATCTTTCTTGACATTTCTAATCTAATGAAGGGACAAAGAAATAAAATGCTATGTTTCTTGTCATTTTTCCCAAAAGGTTTTTAAATAAACTTGTTCAGTGATGACAGCATAATAATGAAAAGTGTATAATGAAAACAGCACTCTGACGGGTTT
>NW_023225025.1:0-747 GCF_002007445.2 Ailuropoda melanoleuca | reverse complement strand
GATACACAAGCCAACTCTTTACCAGAATAAAGAGACATATATATAATAATATGTTAATAGTAGGGGACCACAACACTCCACTCTCAGCAATAGACAGATCGCCTAAGCAGAAAATCAACAAAAAAACAAGAGCTTTGAATCATATACTGGACTATATGGACCTCATGGATATATATAGAACAATACACACCGGAACAACAGAATACTCATTTTTTTTTCCAATGCACATGGAACTTTCTCCAGAATACACCATATACTGGGTCACAAAACAGGTCTTAACCAATACCTAAAGACTAAGATTATTCCCTGCATATTCTCAGTACACAATGTTTTGTAACTGGAACTCAATCACAAGGAAAAATTTGGAAGAAACTAAAACACTTGGAAACTAAGAACCATTGTGCTCAAGAATGATTGGGTAAATACCCAGTAGTGCAATGGCTGGATCATAGGGTAGCACAATTTTTAATTTTTTAAGGGACTGCCACACTGTTTTCCACACTGGCTGCACCAACTTGCATTGCCACCAACAATGTAAGAGGGACCCCTTTTCTCCACATCCTCTCCAACAATTGTTGTTTTTGCCTTGTCAATTTTTGCCATTCTAACTGGTGTAAGGTGATATCTTAGTGTGGTTTTCATTTGAATTTCCATGATGGCTAATGATTTTGAACACTTTGTCATGTGTCTGTTAGCTATTTGTATGTCTTCATTGGAAAAGTGTCTGTTCATATCTTCTGCCCATTT
>NW_023225024.1:0-747 GCF_002007445.2 Ailuropoda melanoleuca | reverse complement strand
CCAGCATCTTGATTTGAAATTCCAGACCAGAGTCCAGGTGTCTGGATTTCTAACCAGGGCTCTTTCCCTTGTGTCTTTCTCATTATCCCTCTGTATCCCTTATCCTAAAATATGATCAGGGTGTGTGGTGGCCAAGCTGTATGGCTCGGGTACTCAGAGGGGGAAGAAGAGAGGAAGGCAGGCAGTTGGGTACGGGACCAAATCCATTTATTCACTGGCTCTCTTGCTCACTTTCTTGCCCTCAAATTTCATTTACTGGATGCCAATGTTGAGCTAACATCCAAGCACTGGCTCTTCCCTGGGGACACAGACATAAACCAGACACAGTTCTGGAACTCGTTGTCCACAAGGGTGATGAGGTCACTGTAATAACTGCCATCAAAAGTAGAGGTTATAAAGTCATAAGACACATACAGGTGAAGCACTTTCGGAGGCTCCGGGAAGAGGACATTAGGTTCAGCAGGGAAGATTCATAAAGAAGATGACCTTTGAGCTAGGTCTTAAAGGAAGAGAAAGACAAAGATATTGGCAGAACCGGCCTTGCGGGAGTTGAGGGAAGAGGAGAAAAGGCATAAATGTAGGAAGTGAGTAGTGGCACTGGGTCGCAGAGGGCCACCTGAAGATAAGGCTGGGGCATAATGAAGGCTAGGGCAGTAGGGGTGGGAGCAGACCATACAGGACTTTTAATTCCTGGCTGTAGGTACTCAACTTATTTATTTATTTATTTATTTATTTATTTATTTATTT
>NW_023225023.1:0-578 GCF_002007445.2 Ailuropoda melanoleuca | reverse complement strand
TCTCTCTTCGCAGATGACATGATACTTTATATGGAAAACCCAAAAGAATCCACTCCCAAACTATTAGAAGTCATAGAACAATTCAGTAAATCAATGCCCAGAAATCAGTTGCATTTCTATACACGAATAACGAGACTGAAGAAAGAGAAATTAGGGAATCCATCCCATTTACAATAGCACCAAAAACCATACGTTACCTTGGAATTAACTTAACCAGAGACGTAAAGGACCTATATTCTAGAAACTATAGATCACTTTTGAAAGATATTGAGGAAGACATAAAAAGATGGAAAAATATTCCATGCTCATGGATTGGAAGAATTAACATAGTTAAAATGTCCATACTACCCAGAGCAATCTACACTTTCAATGCTATCCCGATCAAAATACCGAGGACATTTTTCAAAGAACTGGAACAANATCAAAATACCGAGGACATTTTTCAAAGAACTGGAACAAATAGTCCTTAAATTTGTATGGAACCACAAAAGGCCCCGAATTTCCAACGAACTGTTGAAAAGGAAAAACAAAGCTGGGGGCATCACAATGCTGGATTTCGAGCTGTACTTCAAAGCTGT
>NW_023225022.1:0-747 GCF_002007445.2 Ailuropoda melanoleuca | reverse complement strand
ACATGTGTGATGTACATAGTTAGTAAAACTGATAGTATTAATAAAAATCTTAATAGGCTTCATGATTAGAATAAAATGATATTTTGATCCAAATCCCTAATTAGAACAGTACATTTACCAACTGTTCTCATGGGAAATGGAGCCAGAATTCATCATTTAAAGTAATACCTAATTAATCCTTTCTTGTAACAGCTGTCAACCTTATTTTCTAATCTCTTGTAGACAATGACTCGCTGTATGAATCTTTCAATTGCGTATCTTGGGTTATTTATTAACATTGCAATATGTGGTTAAATAAAGGAGATATAGATCATCAGCTTAACTTTGGTTAACTTTCGAATCTGTTTAGCTGCTATAGTAGAGCTATGGAATGTTGAACACAACAAACATATTTATGATTCCATCAGAATCAATTGTAAATAAAATGTAATAGTAAATCTGTCAGTCACAGTGTAGTGGAGAAACCCTGGGCTGGGAGCTGGGAGACAAGCACTCGATCGTGACCCGGCCATGGATTATTGCATGAAATCAAGCAATTTATCCCGTCTTTTGGACTTCAGATACTGCATCCGTGTGACGAGGCCACTGGACTATGTGACTTTCAGGGTTCCTTCCAGGGTGAAGTTTCATTACCTTTTAAAAACTATTCTGTTTTTTTGGGGCGCCTGGGTGGCACAGCGGTTAAGCGTCTGCCTTCCCCTCAGGGCGTGATCCCAGCGTTATGGGATCGAGCCCCACATCAGGCTC
>NW_023225021.1:0-747 GCF_002007445.2 Ailuropoda melanoleuca | reverse complement strand
CCATCAACCAGGTAAAAAAAAAAAAAAAAGAAAGAAAAAAAAAAGAAAGAAATCTATTTTTTAAACGAAAATTTTACTAGTTTTAAACTCTTCTCAACTAGGGTAAGTAGGAAAATCAATATTATCAAACATAGCAATCCTAAAAATACACCAGAAATTTACATCTGATGCCACAATTAAAAATGTAAAAGATTACAACATCATTGCTTGCTAAGAATCCTGGGTTAAAACTGCACACTAACGTGATGTGATGAGCATGGGGTGTGAATCACAACTGATAAATTGTTGAACACTACCTCTGAGACTAGTGATGTACTATATGTTGGCTAACTGAATTTAAATTTAAAAAAATTTAAAAACTCCACACTTAACAAAGCAGCAGCTTCTCTAGAGACATCCTCGTTTTCTTCTTTAGACCCCCAAATCTAAAGTAGCCACATACCGCGTGCCACAGATGAGGTTTCCACCGAGTCAGTCGCTTGGGAGCTTTTGAAGTCAGCCTCCCCGGGACCTGCCTGATCATCCTCACTGTCCCCTTGCTCATCCGCAGAGGATGAGGACTTCTCATCGGACGAGCTGGCAAAGATGGCCTTAAATAAGTCCATGGATGGGCGGCTCCCTTCTCCTTCAGTCTGTGAATCCACATCTTTGTTTATAGTCTGTATTAACAATGAAATAAGAGTCAGGAATGAAGAAGTAAGGGGAGGAGAGCCAGACCTTCTAGAAAGACAGACAGACAGACAGACA
>NW_023225020.1:0-747 GCF_002007445.2 Ailuropoda melanoleuca | reverse complement strand
TTATATTTCTATTATATTCATTTATATTATATTTCATATTAAGAATGTATCACAGTGTAGTCAACCATTTCCATACTGAGAGCTGTTCTGATTATTCCATTTTTTTGCTAACAGAATAATGCTTTTATAAAAATTCATATGTCTATATATCTATATTTTATTTTTGTTTTTAAAATAAATTGCCTAAGTTGGATTGCTTGGTCAAGGAAATCTGCATTATACATTTTAATCCATACTGCCAGAAGGCTATTCAAAAACCTTTGACAGTTACACCTTTCAATAATGTGAGTCGATTTATTTTTACTTAATTGCTTCTTGAGATGTTGAAAATTTTCAGTTGGGAAAATTTCACTTTATAAACATTTTGTATTTTGTATTTTATCAATTCTTCTGTTTGAGCATATTTTCATATATTTTTGGACTTTTGCATTTTCTGTGATTGCCTCTTCAAATACTTTGCCCATTTTTATCAGTTTATCTTTTCTAATCAGTTTGAAGGAGCTTTCTAAATTAATGATAATTATCTTTCATATATATTGCAAATAGTTTGTATGTTCCCAAGTCTGTCTATCTTTTTATTTTTTATATAGTATCTTTTGACATAAAAGTTTTATGGAATTGAATAATTTTTAAGATGGCTTCTAGGTTTTCTTCTTTTCTTAAGAAAACTTAGACAAGGGGCGCCTGGGTGGCACAGCGGTTGAGCGTCTGCCTTCGGCTCAGGGCGTGATCCCAGCATTCTGGGAT
>NW_023225019.1:0-747 GCF_002007445.2 Ailuropoda melanoleuca | reverse complement strand
AATAAATAAATAAAATCTTAAAAAAAGAAAAGAAAAGAAAAAAGTATCTTGTTCCAAGTCACCCTGGTAGTAAATGGCAGTTTGCATTTGGGCTCAGGGTCCTTGCACTTCAGGGCAGTGTTCTGTTCATGCTGATTGCCCTCTGACCTTCTATGTCAGCCAGGCTTTTTCTCTCTCTCCGCCGCCGCTGTTCTCTTTCCTTGGCTGTACTTCCCATGCTCATCCCTTTTCCTCCTTGGATCAACCATTCTAACTTACATGATGTGTATATATTGGTTTGTGTGTATTCTTGTAGAATGTGTGTTGTTTTGTATGCATGAATGCTATTTCTTAAAAAGCTATGTTTTGCTTTTCTGATTATTTTTTAAAGATTCTTCCGTATTGGTGATGCACATTCCAATTCATGACTTCTCACTGTTACGTGGTCCTTTCTTAGTGTGTGTCCACCACCTTTTGATTATCCTTCCTCCTGGAATGCAAAACTCGTTTTCTGCCAATTCCCTGCCATGATAAATGGGAGTGTAGCTAACAATACATATTTTCATAGAGTTATGCAACTATTTCTTTGAGATATAGATCTAGGAATAAATTTCCTCTGTTGTCAGTTAATTTGGCTCATCAGGCCTAGGTTGCACTATCGTACCTATGTGTGTCTTACACCAGTTTTTGCCACCTTAATTGGTGTATAATGATACTTCATTGTTCTTTTAATTTATCTGATTATTAATAAGTTAAATATTTCTTTGT
>NW_023225018.1:0-747 GCF_002007445.2 Ailuropoda melanoleuca | reverse complement strand
TTCATATTTCAATATTTCAAGTACAATTAAGATATATAGCTTGCTTGGATGTGGGATTGAAAGAAATGAATTGGCCCATCCTTAAAAAGCCTTGGCATTTATACGGCTGAGATCATTTCAAGCAAACAAAAGATGTCAAAATGGTTTTAAAGAATGATAAACTAGATGCAACTTTGGGGAACTAGTATGATATACTAAAATAAATAAGGAAGTTGTGAAACATAAAGTTGATTAGTATTTTATCATTTCAATCTTTAAAAACCTTATATATGATTCTCCATAATTTTATAGACTGACATCTAAATTTCTTAGGATAATGTAGAATGCTCTCAATGTTTTGGCCATGATTTTTATTTATTTTATTTTTTAAAAAGATTTATTTATTCCTTTGAAAGAGGGGAGGGGCAGAGGGAGAGAATCTTCAAGCAGACTCCCTGGTGAGTATGGAGCGTGATGTGGGGTTCCATCTCAAAACCCATAAGAACATGACCTGAGCTGAAACCAAGAGTCACAATTTTTATTTTTAATCTCACCTTCCACCCATTTAGTCCTCCATTCTAGTCACCTGGTGGGCTTGTTCCCCCTCATACCTGAGGGTATATATGCAACTTGGTCCTGTTGGCCTTAAGCCCTGCTCTTTACTTGTCAGTGTTATATTTTCATTAAGACTTCACCAGGGTGAGCTTCTCCAGGCTGCCAATTCCTTCTTCACAACTCCCTCCTGGGCAACATTGTCCTGTATTTTTT
>NW_023225017.1:0-747 GCF_002007445.2 Ailuropoda melanoleuca | reverse complement strand
GTGCTCTCAACCACTTTATCACATAACCACTTAAAGGTTTAGGGAAGGACTAGGACTAGGCCTCAGGCCTCCTGCTTAAGCCAGTGCTACTAAAGACCACTTGTCATGGGGCCTTCGCCTGAAGGCCTGCCTCATGCTGAAAAGCCAACACAAATCCATCTTGTGCCAAACTTCTTTCTTCAGAAAATGACTAAGTATGGTTCAAGCGTAGTTAATAAAATTGCAGCTGAGATCAGACTGTGAGTCATCTGTCACACCCTGGTCTCTCTTTTGCTAATCAGTTGTGAGAAACATTTCAAAATCAGAGAGCGGCGGCAAAGAAATATGAGATACTCAGGCTTCTTGAGGCAATTAGAGACTAAAGAGCAGAAGGCAAATCAGTCTTCCTGCCTTGACAGTCTTAAAATACACACTGAAAGTAGACTTTGGAGTTACACTATTTGTGACAGATTTTGACCATAACACATTTTCTAAGAGGAAATAAAAATTACTCACTTCAGGACATGCATTCCACCCTCGCATCAGCAGAGACGATATGGGCTTGGGGATGGAATAGCCAATGGGAGGTCTGATATGGTGGTAAGCCATGTCAGCTGCAGCAGCCGCTATAGACCAAATGATCATGTCAGTTCTGAAATTCACATAGTTACTTCAAGAAACATATGAACAGACAACAAAAAGTCATCAAAAATCAATCTGTGCAACATTAGCAGAGATTCAAAGATAGCTCTATGCTGGTTTTTTTTT
>NW_023225016.1:0-747 GCF_002007445.2 Ailuropoda melanoleuca | reverse complement strand
GATAAATAATTTGTATATTATTCAGTGCTAAAAAGAAATGAGCTATTAAGACTGGGGGAAACTTCTTTTTTTTTTTTAAGATTTATTCATTTATTTGAGAGAGAGAGTGAGCACACAGAGGAAGAAGGAGAAGCAGACTCCCTGCCGAGCAGGGAGCCCGATTTGGGGATTGAACCCAGGACCACAGGATCATGACCTGAGCTGAAGGCAGGCACTTAACTGACTGAGCCACCCATGCACCCCAATGGTGAAATATTTAATTCATATTACTAAGTGAAGAAAGCCAAGCTAAGAAAGCTTCATACTATATGATTCCCACTGCAAGATATTCTGGTAAAGGCAAAACTATCGAGACAATGAAAACGTCAGTGGTTGCTAGTGTCATGGGTAGGGAGTGATTAATATGTAGAGCAGAGGTCTTTAGGACAGTAAAAGTACACTATATGGTATTATAATGGTAGATATATGTCATTATACATTATCAAACCCTATAGAATGTATAACACCAAGAGTGAACCCTGAAGTAAACTAAGTATGTTGAGTGATTATGATCTGTCACTGTAGATTCACCGTTTTTTTTTTTTTAATTCCATTCTGGTGAGTGATGATAATGTGGGAAATCTCTGTACATTCCTGTCAATTATGTTGTAATTCTAAAACAGCTCTAAAATAATTTAAATAAATAAATAAATATTTAAATAAATAAGTAAATAGAAGTTATCAATACTCTACCACAGTAAAGTAGAA
>NW_023225015.1:0-1021 GCF_002007445.2 Ailuropoda melanoleuca | reverse complement strand
TGAAACACAGTCTGGGTTAGTTTCTCTTGCCCGGGAAGACGGACATCAGAGCCATTGAGCACCTTGCCAAGAGCACTCCTCTCTTCAAAATTCAGAGATTTGTGGGTCTTTTCCCTCTAAACCACAAGTCTAAAGACCAGGAAAACCTTACCAGCAAATAATTCTGCTAAGAAAACAGAGCCCATTCTGGGTCAGATTTGGGTGACCGATGTGCTTACTCTCACTGGCTAGCCACCAATAAATTATCTTTTTGGTAATGCACGGAAATGATTGCCTTGTATAAATGTCACCCTCCTAGATTTGTGCAGGACAAAAGGGGAGATTCATTAATAAGAGAAAATTAGACACAGAGGACAACCCAATAGAGAGAGATAAATGAGACACGGACGCCAGCCAATCTAGTGTGCACAAGTTACAAAGAAAAATGGGCACTTGGTTTGAAAATATAATTTCCCTGCTTATTTATTTATTTTTGCTCTTACAAAATGCACCAAAGCACACTTCAGCTGTATTCCCACGTCCCTAATAGAAGAAAGAGCATAGGGAAGTGATAATATGGTTGGACTGGACTTTTATCTTCACGCCTTTCATCCAAGTATCTTTCTGCCCTTAAATAATAATTGATTAAATCTCACTATATCCCTACTGAAGGTATCTTCTGATGGGCCGGGATAGAAACAGAAGAAGCGGAGTGGATTGGATCACCCAGGTGCAGGGCATGGGGCTCTAACAGACGCAAAAATAGACCCAAGAGAATCCCCTCCCATTACTCACCTTTAATCACTAGGAAATAGCCTGGCCCCTTGGGACTGTTAGCCAGACTCCCTCCGTTTTTGGAGTTAGTGATGTTTTTCATTTCATTATTTTCAGGACAGACGCCTTTGACGGCTGTACTTCTGAGAACATGACTAGAGAATCATCAGAAGGCTTGCCTATGGCCTCCAGAAAGTGTCACCTCCTGGGATCACTGCAGAGAGCCGGCAGGTAGCACATATCAAGTATAGTTGAGTAATTGGGGGTC
>NW_023225014.1:0-747 GCF_002007445.2 Ailuropoda melanoleuca | reverse complement strand
TTTATAGCATTTGCTTACAAATCCACTTAATGAAAAAATAATTTCCTTTTCTTTAGCACAAAAATATAAACTGAGGCTCATAGATGGCAGTAAAAGAATTCTTACAGTTTAAGCTTACAATTAATTGAGATATATATTTAATATTTTAAATTATTATATTATTTTAATATATTTAATATGTATGTTTAATATTTATAACTCTTTGTCTGTCTTGAATATTGTTGGCAATATAATGTAAAGGAAATCCTTATTCAAGACAGACAAGGAGTTGTAAATATTAAAGGTCATTTCACTATTTGCCTTGCAAGCTCAGGATAACAAGTGGTCAGGAGAACCATTATAACTTATTCCTGCTCAGAAAAGCACAGACCCATCAATCCAAGTGAATACTTGATCAATGACCTACATACATTTATATTTAAAATACATGACATTTGGCTATGTAAATATTGCAATCTTGGAAGAATCTGAAGCCTGAAGAATTCAAATCAAACATCTCTGGAGCCCTCGAACAACCTCCCGGGTACTCTGCTCTTCTTTGGAATTCATTTTAGAAACTAACACTTAGACACTGGTTTTGTTCTGTGGTTGCTGTAGCTCAAAGCCAAAGGAAGCTGACCGGACGTCTTAAAAGAAGGATTGCTTCCATGATTCAAGCGTCCCAGCAACCTCAGAATCATTGGTTGGACTTTTTAAAGAACGTTTCTGCTATGTTTCCCTTTTTTTTTTTTTTTTTTTTTTTTTTTT
>NW_023225013.1:0-746 GCF_002007445.2 Ailuropoda melanoleuca | reverse complement strand
GGTGAATGTTAACTAAGAAGTGATCAGACTGTAGTTTGGTCTCACAGATGGTCTAAGAGAGCAATTTCCATAGCTGGCGGATGTCAGATTGGGCTGGGGAACTTGTTACAGACATTTGGAAGCAGCGAAGCCAGGGGTCCTTAGGGCGAAGACAGTGACATCTCAGTGCTCCTACCCTGTGCTTCTGGGGGAGGCTGCCAGGCAGCAGCTTGGGTGCCCGGCCCTGAGTGGGGTCTCCAGGTGGGCACGTGCTCTCTGTGTGGGTGTCGGTGGCCTTGAGGTCTGTCTGGTTTCAGGTGGTCACAGACAGTCACCCGTAGTTTGAACAAACACCCCCGAGGCCACCTTGAGAGCTGACACCCATCAGCCATCCCAGTGGAAGAGGTAGAGACAGGTGCTGACCGGCTCTCAACAAGCTCTCTCTGGGGTAGGAATGAAGGTCAGATGTGTTGAGCACGCTTTTGCAAGAGGTGAGAGGTGATGAGAAAGCAAGCATCTTCCCAGGTGGTCTTGTACCTTCTGGCCATCGGGGGCAGCGGGTCCCAGGAACTGGGTCCTCCGGCCGCACTACGACCCCAGGCTTCCGTGGCTCTCTGGTCCTCTTCCCTTCCTGGGACCAGCAATGCAGCTACACCCCAGGACAGAGCTGGCCTGTGGGAGGAGATGCCACTCTGGCACCTAACAGAGCCAGAAGCAGATGTCAAGAAGAGACGGAGGTGAAGAAAGGGAGAGGCCGGCCCTTGCAC
>NW_023225012.1:0-746 GCF_002007445.2 Ailuropoda melanoleuca | reverse complement strand
TTCAAGGGTAATCTTTATCAACAGCCACAATCTAATAAAATTGTTTTGCTTTCTCAATTTGGAATTTTGGGGAATTATCCCACTGTGCCTTCTGATATGCTTTGACTCTGTTTTACTTTTTATTATAGCTGAATCCAAAGCAAAAAATATGTACACAGCCAGAATGTTGTTGCAGTGCAAACATGAAGGAGCAAGGTTGCTTGGTGAAGTCAAGGGCTAATGCATTGGCACACATTACAGTGTTGATTTTGGTTAAAGAAAAACAGGTGTGTCGTTACACTGAGACTTAACTATTAGAAAGTATGAAGGGAATGAGAGATACCTTATCTCATGTAATCTTCCAAAAGAGCGCAATGCATAAGGAACAGAGAGCTTTTGTGAACAGTGTCGTAACTGCAAATATTTCCGTCTTTAGTTGACATTAGTATAACTTTTCAGGTCCTTGTCAGGTCCACTAGCTACAGACAGTGTTTGGCTTTGAAGCCTGTGGTCCTACCAACTCCTACCTCGCTCCTGATAGCTCGTTGTCTGGTATCCCGGCCTTACATAGTCCTCAGTTTACCCAGGTGCAACATTTTTCTAACAGCATGAGGAAGTCTTAAAGTACAACACCACAATCTCTGTGCAGTTGAAGTATATGGAAATTATGCAATCTTGTATTCAGTACTACTCAGCTAGGTGTTAATGCGGTAATTTAAGGACTTCTCTGGGTTTCAGTGGTCATTTTTAGTGGGATGTGTAGGCCA
>NW_023225011.1:1367-2019 GCF_002007445.2 Ailuropoda melanoleuca | reverse complement strand
ACGACGGCTGTGCAGAGAGCAGAGGGGCAGGATTTACCCAGGAAGCAAACATTTCGTTAGAAGTGGGTGTGGGCCTAATTATGTTTCTCAGTGCTGTGTTTGCCATTTTTCACACAGTACTAAAGCACCTTGATTCTTGTTCCAACTTCCATGAGGACGAAGTGACTTCAAGGGCTTTATCTTGACACTATGTTTCTTCATTCTAAGTGCTGGAACCTGCCCAGGCCCATACACGCAATGTGGAATTAGGGTCCCCAATGAAAATTCTGATGTTAGCTGGAGATGTTTCCTGGATGCTCCACTTTATTACCAATAAGAATGGCGCTGAGTCCTCGAAATTACTGAAACTTTTCTTTCATGCACTCATACTCATGAGACATGATGTTCTTTGATATATCCCTGGATTGTGTGGTGTCTCACAGACCACGATGTGGCACTCTCGTCAGGCTTACGTGAGCACTTTCCCTCATGTTTCCCTATTCAGGAGCATGATGATAGTGCAAAGACGGTCCCTGTACGGTGTTTTTTCTGATGGGCATGCTTTTGGCCTCTTCTCTCCACTGCCACCACCAGTTTCGATAGGATTTACCCAGAAGCACATATTTCATTGGAAGCGGGTTTTGGCCAAATTTTGTTTCCCAGTGTGGTGTTC
>NW_023225011.1:840-1071 GCF_002007445.2 Ailuropoda melanoleuca | reverse complement strand
ATGATGCTCGTTGATATATCCCTGGATTGTGTGGTGTCCCAGAGACCACTATATGGCACTCTCGTCAGGCTTCTGCAAACACTTTCCCTCCTGTTTCCCTTTCACGAATAATGATGATAGTGCTGACGGTCCCTGTAGAGTGTTTTTTGGACGGGCATGTGTTTGGCCTTGTCGTTCCAATGCCACCACCATTTTTGATAGGATTTACCCAGGAAGCAAACATTTCGTTAG
>NW_023225011.1:395-647 GCF_002007445.2 Ailuropoda melanoleuca | reverse complement strand
CCAATGTGGAATTTGGGTCCCCAAAGTCTGATGTTAGCTGGAGATGTTTTCCTGGATGCGCCACTTTATTACCAATAAGAAGGGAGCTGAGTCCTCAAAATTACTGAACGTTTTCTTTCATGCAGTCTTACTCATGGGACATGATGCTCGTTGATATTTCAACGGATTGTGTGGTGTCCCAGAGACCACTATATGGCACTCCCGTCAGGCTTCCGTGAACACTTCCCTCCTGTTTCCCTATTCACGAAGGAC
>NW_023225011.1:0-251 GCF_002007445.2 Ailuropoda melanoleuca | reverse complement strand
GGCCTAATTATGTTTCTCAGTGCTGTGTTTGCCATTTTTCACTCACGGAACCAAAGCACCTTGATTCTTGTTCCAACTTCGATAAGGACGAAGTCACTTCAAGGGCTTTATCTTGACACTATGTTTCTTCGTTCCTAGTGCTGGATCCTTCCCAGGCCAACACACCCAATGTGGAATTACGGTCCCCAATGAAAATCTGATGTTAGCTGGAGATGTTTCCCTGGATGCTCTGCTTTATTACCAATAAGAAA
>NW_023225009.1:0-746 GCF_002007445.2 Ailuropoda melanoleuca | reverse complement strand
TCCCTGCCTCTGTCCCCACATGACCCTCTCTCCCTGCCTCGCCCCTCCAAACCCCGCCCCTTTGTCTCATGAAGACACCACGCTTTGGATTTAGTGCCCACCCTAAAGCCGGGTGATTTCACCTAGAAACCTGTAACTAATCACATCTGCAGAGACGACACGCCCAAGGAAGGTCACGCAGGCAGGCTCTAGGTGGATGCGAATTTGAGGGATTCTCTTCAACCCCGCACAGAAGTGATGACTCTACAGGCTTGTGGCAAAGGTGAAAGTATGTCTTTCTGCCAATATTCAACCAAATAATGGGCCCTTTTCTCCCCTCCCCTTGATTTCTGGTACCCCTTTGCTTTGGATGGTCTCAAATCTCATCCCTGCAAAGTCTGGGGTGGAGGGTAATGAACTTTCATCTATTAATTTCTTTAAAAATCGCCTTTAAATTATTTGGGCCTGCGGCATCCAAGCTACATTCATTTGGAGTTTGTTCAGATGAAAAAGTCAGGTCACCGAAGCTTTGGTCAGCAGGATAGACGGAAAGGGACCTCTCCCGGCTTTTCCTAGAAAATATTATTGTTTTCTCGGAGTGTCTGAACGCTATTGTCCAAAGTGCCATTGGAGGCCACAGTGAGATTGACATTTGGGGGACGGACGTCAACATGTGGCCCCAGGAGACCCGTGTGTGAGCTCTTCCCAGGCTACTATCCAAAGAAAGCCGTGGATTTTGTTAACGGTCTTTGAGGCAGTGCAGCCCA
>NW_023225008.1:0-746 GCF_002007445.2 Ailuropoda melanoleuca | reverse complement strand
AATTTAGGATTGGATAGTTTGAATAATTTTAGCCGGCTCTGGGTTATAGAGGCAGTCTCTAGTTGTCTTGTACCTGGCCTGGGGTGATTTGGGGTAGGGGGAATATTGGCTTGGTGTGTGATGGCTCCTTGATAAAGGAGATGGTTGAGGGTGTGGGTTCTGGATTGCTTGATTTGTATATCAAAGGTGTGCTTGCAGGGGAGTGCTTTGCTATCTCTAGGAATTACCCAGCCCTGGAAGAGGCCATCTCTCCAGGATCAAGGCCCCAAATGCCAGAGCATCAAAAATATAGAAAATAATTATACTCAATACAACTAGATATTTATTATTTAATGTGTTAATAATGAAGTGAAGGTACTACATAATCACAGCTGTGCTTTTAAACATATTTCAATGATTATATTTCATTCTAATCAGCTCCTTTGTAACTCTCTGTACTCTACTTTCTGTGTTTATGAACACTGTTCTGAGGAGAACATGTTCTTCACCAGACTGTTAAATGGTCCACAGCTCAAAGATGTGAAACTCCAAAGAGGGATTCAGTTTCTTACCTTACTAGTTGTCCTGCATGTTCTATTTTTCTTTCTTGTGGACTTAAGTTTATCTAAACTTAGGACTAGAACAAGTTATTCCAAGAGATTCTGCCTTGGTCCCACCACCAACACCCATACATTCATCTGTTTTAACCTTCCCTACCTGACCTTGTGCTAAATGGAGGGGATATTCATAATGCTGTGATTTATTGA
>NW_023225007.1:0-746 GCF_002007445.2 Ailuropoda melanoleuca | reverse complement strand
TTGTCTTCTCTGTCTGCAGCAAAAGCAGTTCTAAAAGGGAATTTTACAGCAATACAGGACTACTTCAAGAAAGAATAATTCTAAAATTTATATGGACTCACAAAACACTCCAAAAAGCCAAAGCAATCTTGAGAAAGAAGAACAAAGCTAGAGGTATCACAATTCTAGATTTCAAAATATACTACAGTGTTGTAGCAATCAAAACAGTATGGGACTGGCACAGAAATAAACACATAGATCAGTGGAACAGAATAGAGAGCCCGGAAATGAATGCATGTTGATATGTTCAATTAATCTATGAAAAATATGCAAGAACATACAATGGGGAAGACAGTCTCCTCACAAATGGTGCTGGGAAAACTAGACAGCTATATGCAAAAGAATGAAACCAGATGACTTTCTTACACCATACATAAAAATAAACTCAAAATTGATTAAAGACTTAAATGTGAAACATGAAACCATAAAAATCCTAGAAGAAAACATTAATATAATGAAACATAAAGTGATTTCTTTGATATTTTTCTAGATATGTCTCCTCAGGCAAGGGAAACCAAATAATTAAAAAGTAAACTTTTGGGACTATACCAAAATAAAAAGCTCTAAACTTCTAGCTGAATAAATGCAATCATTCATTTCATAAATATATTTTGAATGTCTTCCCTAAGTCTTGCACCATGCTAGATCCTTGGGATACAAATGCATAGCTCATAGGGGATTTATTTTTTTAATGTTTCCTTTTTTTT
>NW_023225006.1:0-746 GCF_002007445.2 Ailuropoda melanoleuca | reverse complement strand
TTGCTTCTTGGCTTTCCTTTTCCTGAGAGTATTTACTTTAGAAAACATGCAATTGTAAATTCCTTCTCTGCTCCTTTGAGGTATAAATCTTCTCCCAGACTCTTATCAATATTATAACACAGTAATGCCATTCTCAAGGGCAGGAAACTACCACTTGGTAATGTAATCATCAAGAATTACCTTTATCTCCTAGTTTCTGTGGGAAGATAGGAGCTAAACTTCAATGAGCACCAATTAGCAAACACAAATAGTCTAATCACTTCGGCCAATTTCTTCCCTACAGTCCTCCATTACTTTTCCAGTAACTCATTCTAGCACTTAATATTCTTTTGTTGTAGCAGAATTGTAGTCAATCTCTCTCCTATTGCAGTAGTCTTGAATAAAATCTTCCTTGCCTGTTTAACCTGTCCAAAGCAAATTTTCTTTGACACATGTATGCCATTATTACTCGAACAATTTCTCAATAGCATATTCATTAGAAGTCTAGTATTTTTTAGGCCCATAGAACATTGAAGTAAAATAAGTATCCTTGCTAAAGGACAGAGAGGCACTTAATTTAATCAGCTATTCCAATGATGTAAGATATTCTGTTTAACTCCCACTTGTTTATCTATACTGATTATAACAATCTACATTGATTATAAGAATGATACAGAAAAAGCCATGCTCAGGTGAGAAAGAAGAGACAGAACCACTCTTACCTTTGCAGAACCATTCTAAATTCCTGTATCTCAAAGAAAAAAAAA
>NW_023225004.1:388-2673 GCF_002007445.2 Ailuropoda melanoleuca | reverse complement strand
TTAAAGTAATGCTTGTAATGGCTCACCGGCACAGGATTATTGTGTATTGGCTGCATAGTTTGTGTTCTGCATGGAAGCTTGAAATCTGAGCTGTGCTCTGCCAAGCCCAAGGGGCTAATCAACCCTGAGGAAGAGGTGTTTTTTCTAATGTATCTGATTTAGGTACCTTTTCCTANGGACTGAACCGGCCAGGCACCCCTTCAGTGATCTTCTAAAATGAAAATACACGCTTAAAGTAATGCTTGTAATGGCTCACCGGCACAGGATTATTGTGTATTGGCTGCATAGTTTGTGTTCTGCACGGAAGCTTGAAATCTGAGCTGTGCTCTGCCAAGCCCCAAGGGGCTAATCAACCCTGAGGAAGAGGTGTTTTTTCTAATCTATCTGATTTAGGTACCTTTTCCTAACCTTCAGAGGCACTCTTACTTTGCCAGTGGTAGCACCTGTCCTCATCAGCTTTGGGGTAAAAGCCATAGGCTTTTTATCCCAGGCTTGCTTTGGCCAACCTCTGTAGTGAGGTTATGACTCTGTCTCCTCGCTCTTGTGCCCTGGCCTTTCATCCTCACCTGTAGGATTTTCCATGGCCAGCAGGTGTCAGGCTTGGATGTGTTTGACAGGTGCTCTCTCTGCAGTTAAGCACCTCCCACTCAGATTTATGTGGTCATTGTCTTTCTAGATTTAACTTCAGGGTTATCTTGAAGCCATCGCTTAGATATAACATTTTGCTTTCATAGGAACCTTTATGCACATAGTTTATATTTCTGTATCTCATGTGGTTGACGATTTGAGCTTATACGTGTCCTTCTTTAGAGAGGGCTTTAAGGACAGGTCATTTCAGCAGATGCTTTCTCATGATGATAATACATATCTTACAATAATTTTACTTTAGGTTCTGACAGAAGTAAAGTGTGCAGAAGTCGTGTTCCTGCGATAAGAAACAATGATGTGACCTTCCAGTTATGTAAAGCTCTCAAATGCTGTTTAAGTGTGTCGCGTGCTCTAAAGAACCTGGAGCTAAATGGACTAGTGCTGAGAGAGAGAGATTTAACTGTTTTGACAAAGGTAAGGCTTCTCCAGTGTGTCCTGCAAACATTGGATATTTGCTTTGGGGGGAAACTAAACCCATAAAAATTTTAACTTTTTCTCCCCATTAAAGGGATTGAATAAATCAACCTCTCTGGTGCACCTGTCTCTTGCAAATTGCCCAATTGGAGATGGAGGTTTAGAAAGTAAGTTTCAGTCTTGTTTAAGTCTCCTTCCACCAGACCGATTTCACCTTTCCTTTCCCTGCATGCATGTTAATTGCCGTCTGTATTTTTTCTACCTGGGTTGTCTCCTGTTCTCCTGTTCAAACCTTGGTCTCGTCTCACCTGTGCACTGAAAGTTTGTCATGCTGGGTACTCTCCGAACCAATTTCACTAAGATTATGTTAAGCCACAAGGCACACAAATATATACTATACTGTATTTTCCCTTTTTTTTTTTAAATTTTGTTCATCTTTTTCTTATCAAGAAATAATTATGGGAAGGGAAATAGCAAATTGTAAAGACAAAAAAATCATGATCCTTAAATAGTTAAAACATCTATATGCAATCGTAATTACATAATGCAGTGTGTTATGTCCAAAAATAGGAAATATATGCAAAGTGCTATGGGAGCATATAAAAGGCCAGCAAATTCAGTGGTGTTGGTGGGGGCATATCATGGAAGTCATCACAGAGAAAGTGGTTGTTGATTGGGGTCCTGAAGAATCAGTGTGTTCACTGTGTCCCCTAGTGGTCTGGGGTGGTAAAGAAGGCTGCATTTTAATTTGAGGGAACTGAGAGTTTGACATGTTCTGTCTCACATTGCTCTTGTATATTGCACAGCAGCTAATAAAACTCTGGGTTTATAGTTGACATTTAAATTGACTCATAACTGAGTTTGGGTTATATCATTGGAAATGAAAATAGGAAGAGTCTTAGGCTTTTTAGGTTTTTTTTTCTTTCCTATGTCTCAAAACGTATAGAGTGCTTTACTGACTAGTTGGGAATAAAGTTTGCCAGGTTCGGAGTATTCAGTTTTAGCATCTCAATAGAATTAAACCGTTGCTGTCAACTGGGATAACCCGTTATTACTGACCTGTTTTAGAGTGCATCAGTCCATCAGTTGCCTGTGAAGATTGTAGATAGTGATTTTAAGACTACAGCTATAAACCTCCAGTAGACTCAGGAAAAGCAAATAAGTCAGGATTGACCAAACGGTATAGGCTCTTCATCTTATTGTGTGTGTGGTTTTTTTTTTTT
>NW_023225004.1:0-211 GCF_002007445.2 Ailuropoda melanoleuca | reverse complement strand
GAGCCTGACGTGGGGCTCGATCCCATAACGCCAGGATCACGCCCTGAGCTGAAGGCAGACGCTTAACTGCTCTGCCACCCAGGCGCCCCAAGAACTCTATCACTCTTAAGACAGTAAACTTCACAGGGTATAATCTGACGTGGCAGGGAGCAGATCACATGGCCAAGATCTTAAAGGTGATTTTATGTTTAAACTTTTGTGAAAACATATT
>NW_023225003.1:0-746 GCF_002007445.2 Ailuropoda melanoleuca | reverse complement strand
TTTTTTTTTAACAGATGGGAACATTGTTTATATATATATATTTTATTCCATAACACACGCTCTTTTTCATTTCCTTCCTGAGCCTTCAGGGTGCAATGTCTGTGAAAGGAAGGAAGCTTCTACCTTCTTTGAACTAACAGAAGCTATACTTTCCCTCAGGCACTGGAAGTCATGGTCTTAATTTATTCATTATAATGAATTGTCCTAATACTTACCCTTTGATTGGTAAATAAAGAAAACAGTTACAAGTTTCTGTTAATCAGAGACTTCTCCAGCTGGGAGGAAATTAGCCATTACCCTAGTTAAATCGGTTTACATTCGTTCTTACTTGTAGTACAATACTTCAAAGTAGTGTTTTCCTCTGAGCACTAATGTGGCAATGATGACCAGTCTTTAACCTATAGGTGGCAGAAACCAACCAAAATGTGATCTGTTGTCAGTTACATCTTTTTTCTTGCCAGAGGCAATTGATTACTGAACTCATTACAGAGTGAGGAGTGTTTGAGGACCATCAAGCACCAAGATCAACAAGAAAACAATGCTGTGTGTATTCTTTCTCTCATTTAGCCTTTCAGTGTGTACAAGCACAATAAAAGTCTTCTTGGTGGGGCATCTGGGTGGCTCAGTCAGTTAAGTGTCTGTCTTCAGCTCAGATCGTGATCTTGGAATCGAGCCCAGTGTGGGGCTCTCTGCTCAGTGGGAGCCTGCTTCTCCCTCTCCTGCTGCTCCCTCCACTTGTGCACGCT
>NW_023225002.1:0-746 GCF_002007445.2 Ailuropoda melanoleuca | reverse complement strand
GTTTTTTTTTTTTTTTTTTTTTTTTTTTTTTTTTTTTTTGTAGTTGTTTGTTTTGCTTTCCACTTAAAATGAGGAGTTTTCTCTTTACAAAGGTCCTTTTATTCTAAATCAGGCTCTGAAGAGAGGTGTCACTACCATAGGGGCCGGAAGCAAGATACCACAAGGCTGCTCAGCTGGGTTCAAGGCTCTGCCCGGCCTCAGCGGCGGGGAAGCCACGGCGGCCAGGACAGCTGTCAGGTGCGTAGCCTCCTGCAAAGTCAGCGCCCCCAAAACTCCCGGGAAACTCACCAGGCTCCCAGACAGGAAGAAGCTGACGTCAACTTAAGTTTCAGGGCTTCAAGCAAAACTCTTACAAATGATTCCTACGCCCTTTACTTGGTATCGTCGTAAACCGATCTTTCTCTGAGGAGATGGGCCAGTTTGCTCCATGGGGCTCATTTCATTTTGAAGTGAAAAAAACACTGTTGCTTCGCTTTTAAATCATGGTTAGGTGCCCTTCATGTCTTTCTTGGAGAGGCACCTGCTTTCCGGACGTCTAGGGCTGGGGACTTGTTCACGCACAGTTGGGGGTGCGGCACTTGGCCAGCGGGGTCTCTGCGCTCTGCTTTGCAGAAACTTGGGGGCCTTGGGAGCAATCGGTTTGTTCTTAAAGGAATGTGAGTACTCCCACCTGAAATGTTCCCATTTTCTCCATAAAAGAGCTTCTTGGGCAAAAGAGAGCTTCTGCAAATCTGTCTATGTGATTC
>NW_023225001.1:0-746 GCF_002007445.2 Ailuropoda melanoleuca | reverse complement strand
TTGGTTGCCACATTTTTTTTTTTTTTGGCTCTATAGGCATGGTTAAAGATTCTGAATCAGTTGACTAACCTCTCCTAAATAGAAATACCATATTACATGTTATTCTGCTACTTCTTTCTATACCTCAGAAAACAGACCCACATATATTTTTTAAAACTTTTTTTATTTGACTTTGAAATGGAAAGCTCAAATACTGATGTCTCAAAATATTTTGGTAATATTTATAAAACTCGGAATACTGAAATATATGTAGTACACAATTGAGGAGAAGCCATGTGGCCAAAAGAAGACACTTATTAGGAATCTTAGCTCCAATTCCACTTCCATTTACCTAAAGTTCTTGTTCAATTCCTCTGGGCCTCAGCTTCCTAATCTATGAAAAGAGGCAGCTGAAGTAGATTACTTCCAAGATTCGTTATAACCATTATCATTGACATTTAAAATAATTCTTAATATATATATAGCTCACAAACAAAATAAAATCTCATTAAGTTAAATTTATGAAATTAAATTCTGGTAAGAAGGGAGAAAATAAGAGAAGGAGAAATGGATTACAAAATGATATTGCTCCACATGAGTAAATCCTGAAAACCTCATTTTTACTATGACAGGTAGTAACAAAATTCTTCAAAGCTCATGAGGACTTCATTAAGAGCAGTCTAAAAGATGTACACAGGGGTGCCTGGGTGGCACAGCAGTTAAGCGTCTGCCTTCGGCTCAGGGCATGATCCTGGCGTTATGGGATC
>NW_023225000.1:0-746 GCF_002007445.2 Ailuropoda melanoleuca | reverse complement strand
AAAGGATACAAAAACACAGATTGGAAGGGGTACCTGCACCCCAATGTTTCTAGTAGCATATCTACAATAGCCAAATTATGGGATGAGCCCAAATGTCCGTGGACTGGTGAATGGATAAACATGTGGCAACCACGAGTGACACTACTTACAGCAACCTCTCAGGAAATCACTAATCCAAAGTTCAGTCTTTCCTTTTCTATCACTTTACAACTCTCTTTGAACATTTTTTAATATAATGGAGCAAAATATTTCTTCAACACCTCAGTCTGTACTTCCTGTAAGGACAACCTCACAGAAATCATTTTTCTGTATTGAAATCATCGGGCTTGTTCTTGGAAATAACCTCCCTCTCTCCGCACACACCATGATGCAAATTTACTAGTAAATACAATGAAAAGAAGAGTAATATGTCATACTCTCACCATAGCCTAGGAAAGAGTCTGGCATATAGTAGAGTCACAGCAATTTTTCGTTCAATAAACGAAAATATGGAAGATGTTTTAAAGGCGTAACAGGCTATTGAATGTGAATCTAGGGGTTATAGAAGTTTATAGAGAAGAGCAAAGCAAGAAGAGACACTGTGAACAGTAGTCAGCCACCTCTCTATTATCCTTTGTTGTTGGATTCTTGGTCCCCACATCCTTTTATTCCGAAAATGTTTTGGGGATGGTTTTGGGGGCTATTGTTACTGTGTTGTCAAAGGGTAAAATTAATTTGGGATAATAGGTTTTAAAATACAATAAAAT
>NW_023224999.1:0-850 GCF_002007445.2 Ailuropoda melanoleuca | reverse complement strand
GATCCCATAGTTCAAGCCCCACATTCAGTTCCATGCTGGGTGTGGAGTCTACTTAAAAAAGTTAGCAAGCTGATTTCAATAGCACATCAAAAGGTTTATACACCATGATCAAGTGGNTACACCATGATCAAGTGAGATTAATTCCTGGGATGCAAGCATGGCTCAACATTGGCAAATCAATTAATGTGAGATATGACATAAATAGAATAAAATATAAAAATCATATGATTACCTCAGTAGATGCAGAAAAAGCATTTGATAAAATGCAACACCAATTCCTTTTTATTATTATTATGTTATGTTAGTCACCATACAGTACTTCATTAGTTTTTGATGTAGTGTTTCATGATTCATTATTTGTGTATAACACCCAATGCTTCATGCAATACGTGCCCTCCTTAATACACATCACTGGGTTAGCCTATCCCCCCAACCCATCACCTCTCAAACCCTCAGTTTGTTTCCCAGAGTCCATAGTCTCTCATGGTTTGTCTCCCCTTCTGTTCCCCCACCCCTGCTTCATTTTTCCCTTCCTTCTCCTAATGTCCTCCCTGATATTTCTTATGTTCCACAAATAAGTGAAGCCATATGAAATTTGTCTTTCTCTGCTTGACTTATTTCACTTAGCATAATCCCCTCCAGTTCTATCCATGTTGATGCAAATGTTGGGTAANTAATCATCATTTCTGATGGCTGAGTAATATTCCATTGTATGTATGGACCACATCTTCTTTATCCATTCATCTGTTGAAGGGCATCTTGGCTCCTTTTACAATTTGGCTATTGTGCACATTGGTGCTATGAACATTGGGGTGCATATGGCCCTTCTTTTCACTACATCTGTATCTTT
>NW_023224998.1:0-746 GCF_002007445.2 Ailuropoda melanoleuca | reverse complement strand
TCACAGACGGATATTATTAACTATGTGTGCCATGTACTAACTTCCTATTTTAACTAATCATTCTTACTAAGTAGTAGTAACTCTTTGAAATTACTATTTTCATGTTTGCATTGTCTAAATTTGGGTGAACTAGGGTAGAGTACCAATTGTGCTTCCCTAATTATAGTTCTGTGACCTGGGTGTGAAACTCAAAGAACAAAAATCAGGCATTTAATAAAGCAAGTATTGAGCAAGTTGGGGAGTGAAAATTTGTGAGGTCCTAATGCCCTACATCTGAAATAACTTCCAAAATTAAGTCATATATAAATAACAAAAGGAAGACTATTAAATATCTCTTAATCAATGGTTGTAGTACAACAAATGGATCTCTAACAATTTCAGTTGTTCAAGAATTTTCAAAAGTACATGAGCATGTGACGCTAGTTTCTTGTTTTGCGTAAGTGCATATGGGGATTTGTCTTTGTTTCTCAATTAATTAAATCTCCTAATTAGCTATAGACTACTTTTAAGGAATGACATTGGGAGGAGCGTGTTCTATGGTTCTGGCGATAGTCACGAAGAACCATACATTGAACTATCTGGGTGTTCATAAAGTGGTTCAGAGATCAGACTTCAAGGGGTGCTCACCATCCAAGGATCTCAGAGTCCTTCACTGGATTCTTTTCCTTCAGACACCTGAAGAGCAGTGAAAGATGAAATAGAGATCACTGCTGTCCATATTCTATAGATTAGAATTTGTCCTATGG
>NW_023224996.1:0-746 GCF_002007445.2 Ailuropoda melanoleuca | reverse complement strand
AAATAAATAAATAAATAAATAAATAATCTTTAAAAAAAAATCTCCTTCCATTATCTGTTAATGATTCCAGAACAGGGTCAATTCATTGGTTAGGAGGAAGGACACGTGAAGGTGAGCTGGAAGACTGAGCTGGAAGAAAATGTCAGCACAGTTGGCCCTTGAATAGTCAATTAACATGTATTCTGTATGCTATATATATTATATACTATGTTCTTTTTTTATACTTTATTTTTTCAACTAAATAAATTAGGGAAAAGAAAGCTATTAAGAAAAGCATAAGGAAAATACATTTGTGCTACTGTATTGTGTTTATTGAAAAAAAATTCATGTATATGCAGGCCTATGCAGTTCAAGCCCGTGTTGTCAAGGGTCAACTGTATATAGTTTTAGATGAAGTTAGACCAATATGCGAGTGTGTATTTTTTTCCAGCTCTCAGTATATTCCGCATGCCCTTGACACCACAGTACACCAGGCAGCCCGTTCCCTACCTTATTTCCTCAGGTGAGGGTTACAGCACAGTGGAAAGCAGAGTGCCGGCAACACTTTCTGGCTGTTCTTCTCCAAAGGCTAAACCTTGGCTTATGTGGCAAAGAGAAATTCCCAGTGCCCAGGGGTTATGCTGTGCTCCCTCCCCATAGTTCCCCATCTCCTAGCAATTAGATGGTTCATGTGACTTGCTATGGCCAATGAGTTACGAGAGGAAGCAAACAGGAATACATTAATACAATTGTGTGTGTAGGTGCAC
>NW_023224995.1:0-746 GCF_002007445.2 Ailuropoda melanoleuca | reverse complement strand
CTTCCTCACAGGCTTGGGTGTGATGGGAACATGTTTTCCAAGCACCTGGCACCTGGGTACACTGTCTGAGAGCAGGTACAGGAGACACCTCACCGAGAGGTCCAAGAAGTAAGTCCTGAAGGTCAGGGCATGGAGCATGGGAGAGGCAGCATTGGAGACACCCATATGCAGCCTCGGATTTCTCATCAAGGAAATGAACACAGCAACTGCTTCCCTTTCTGCCTCTGGAGCAAAGCAACATTGGAGCATCACCCTGAGCTGGCTGGGCCTCTGGGGACCCAGATGGTCCTTTGTAAAACTTGACTTTACCTGACCTGAATTTCGGATCCCCTCAGCTCTGACAGTGTTCAATAAATAACTCCATGCTGCATGAGTGATGGCAAACCCCAGAACGGCTTTAATTTTGCAGAGCGATAAATTAAATGCAATGTCTGCCTCGTGTGCGCAATTAAACTCTTTTTATAGCGTTTCATGTTGCTTTACGACTGGACCCCTGCACCTCTCAGAATCTTGGCAGAGTCTTCTGCAAGCAGGCAGCTCATCCAGGCCTGGACCCTGGTTCATGTCGGTGGCGAGGCCCCTGCAGGGTCCAGTCCTCTGAAACCAGAGCTGGGCCAGCGAGATCCAGGACCCTGAGCTGGGGATGCCATGAGTTCCTCCAGCCTACAGGTGGTGCTGCAGGCAACCGCCACAGGCTCCATCCCCTGAGGTCCCCATCATGTTATGCCTACCTTGTACTTTTCCTG
>NW_023224994.1:0-746 GCF_002007445.2 Ailuropoda melanoleuca | reverse complement strand
GATGGAGGCAGGAGCTGTTCGTTGTCCCTGCTGTTCAGTTGTTTGTTTTGTTTTGGTTTTTCAGGGAAGGGGGTCTTCTTAACCCCATATATAGAAATGACAACTCATGAACGTTCAGCAAGCGAATGAACATATGTTTATTTTGTAAGACTCAAGATTTACCATGATTGATCTCATGTCCTGATATTACCTTTTTCAAACAGTATTTTGCTCTTACGTGCTTTCTCTTCATTGCACTGAACGTCTGGGACGGTCTCTGCATTGCTGAAGGCTCGTTCGGGGGTCTCCCCCTGACTGCAGGGGGCTTCTTGAAGCACAGTCTGCATCTCGCACACCTGACCATCCCTTGTTCCCGTCCGGGGCCATATTCCATCCTCAGCAATGCTTTCCTCAGTGAATCAGTGTCTGTGCTTGTCACCCAAGTCACAGCAGAGAGCGACGTGGGTATGCCTCTGACAGTTGCTCGGATCCGCAGCTGTTCTGAGGTGAGTGACGTTTTAAGCTCCTCTCAAGCATTCTGGTTCCAAGGTCAAAGCTGTCGTTCTCCTCTGACCTCAAAAATGACTCCTCTTTCCACTCCCCAGATCAACGGGAGGAAGAAAATCAAGTGAACATCCTTGGAGGGCCCTCTCTTGTGTCTGCTGATGCTTTTTCAAAGCGGGTGCTCAGAACCCAGGCCCCCTTGCCCAGCAGTCCTGACCACCCTCCTTCCCCCTCAGGGCTACTCCTCCGTTCAGTCATGTCTG
>NW_023224993.1:9300-9528 GCF_002007445.2 Ailuropoda melanoleuca | reverse complement strand
GAGTCTGCAGGGAGCACCTAAAGTCTGCAGCACGGGCTGCCTCCTCCCTGCTTCTCCCCGCAGCCCGCGCCCGCCCCCCGACTGGGCCATCACCCCTGCTTCCTCTCCACAGCGACCTAATGCTCCCTTGGCTGCTTCTTAAAATAAAGCAGGATGGTATTAGCTATCAGTGTCTCGAAGAAACATCTGCTTTTTCCTCATAATCCGTATTTAATCCCAGGAGAAAGT
>NW_023224993.1:0-3302 GCF_002007445.2 Ailuropoda melanoleuca | reverse complement strand
AACACATGCAAGTCAGTGATGGGTTGGCTGCAGCAGCAGAGGAAGGGGTCAGGGGTACCTCTAGGCTTCTGGGTCCCAACATGGCAGAAAGGAAGTGAAGAGATCATTTGGGGCGTAAAAGACATAAGTGTTTGGATGAACACATGGATGAGCGGGTGAATAAGTGAGTTAATTTTTGTTCCTTATGACAAAATACGGGTGGGTTAACATGTGTGAGCCCTGCTCCAGGACAATGGTCTGGGCTTTGGGCATCACAACGTTCCAGTTTCAACCCACTCACCGAGCAAGACAAACAGAAAGGAGGCGAGGCGTGTCCCCGGTTTCTTGCTGGGTCCGCTGTGCTCTTGCCAGGCCCCCGCGGCAAACGATCTGCACGGAGTGCTCTGTGTTCTCAGGAGGCGAGGCCTCCGAAGCCACTGGATTCTGGAACATGTCACTCCGGCTGATTGAATCGTGCAGCCTGCAGAGAGCCCGGTTGTCTCTGGCCGAGTGCCTCCTGCAAATACAATCGGGAAGAAGGGCTCAAGCAGAGATCGCAGGAAGAAAAATGCTCTGCCGTCCTGCACCGCAAGAGAGAGAAAACACTGCCGGGTCCCCGATAAATGAAAAGACGGAGTTGTTTTGATTCTCCCTCGGGGACTATTCACCAGATGAGTTTGCCTATTTTTTTCTCTCCTAAACAGCCAGGCTGCCTCGAGGGAAGCAGGAGGTCCTGCTCCCTCTGCCAAGAGCTGCCTCGGTGACAAGCTGCTCTCTCCGCAAGCACATCGAGGATGCGCAGCGACATTCTTCCGGAGGTGTTTGCTTTGTTGTCATTAGAAATTGTGCAAAATACGAAAAAATAAACCAGTAACCGATGGAATACTGAAGTTTTGCTGGTTTAAAAGCAAGGTGTTTAAAATTCTATGTATGCAATTGCAGGAGAAAGAGGAAAAGGAACTGATTGATATGCAAAGCTAATCCATGGTGAAAAAGAGCAGAAGAGGGGTCCTACTGGTGGGGGTTGGACGGCACCAGAGGGGCACGAGGGAACCTTCAGGAAGGATGTAAAGTTCTGAATGTGAATGGGGATTTGGACTGTATAGGTGTATCGTTTGTTGAAACATGAAATGGTCCCTGCAAGATTTGTGCTATGTAACTTTTACCACAAAAAAACAGCAGATAACAAATAGTGAACTCAAGTCAATGACGTGAGTGCCAAAGTTTTTAGGGGTGAAGGGGAGTGATGCCTGCAACTTATTTTAGAATGCATCAGAAAATGTGGTGTACAGATGCTTGGACGAACAGGTACTCTCGGAAACAAGTCTAGTAAATGCTAACAGCAGAGCCTGGATGGGGGTACATAGGTGCTCACCCTGCAATTCTTTTAACCTCTGTGTTTGGATATTTTCAGACTAAGGCAACGGGGGAAAATGTACTGTTTGGGATTGTGCCAAATGAGTATTTCCTGTTCATGCTAATCTCTCTTCCCTTCTCAGGAATGTGGGATCAGGATCACAAAAAGTCTTCCTCTTTAGGGGGCTGACCTACATAATGTGTACGTCCCCCACAAGCCCGCTGGCACGCTGCCAAGGGCAGGGGCAGGCTCTTATTGTGAAGGGACGTGAGGGTCACCTGGCCTGGTCTATAGTTGGTCTATAGCAGCCCTCTGAATGCCAGCCAGCCCCTCCTTGCTCACCCTTTCCATCCTGTCCTGGCCCCTGGCTGTGGCCACCCTCACTCGAATACAGCTCTCTAAGCACCTGCCCTGAATGGCCCGACCCAAGGCTTTATTTTAGTGAAGATATATTCCAAAGACTCGCGCACATATCTGGCAGTTCGAAGACATTCTTTTGAATGTCTTCAGTCTAGATTCATTTATATAACGCAGCAGTAATCACGTTTACAATTAAGGGTAATGAAACTTTTCAACAGCAGAGCATGGATTACAAAGATGGGTAAATATAATTACTATGTAGACATTCAGAGGCATGAATAGAATTCATGCATCTAATTTTATGTTTGCAACCCTGATTGACCCAGAATAGCCCTAAAAAATCAAACTTTCTCCTGCCCTGCTTCCTAGGACGACTATTGTCTTGGCCCAGGTATCTCCCTGCCAGAAACCCAGGTTCTCAGCCACAGTGCATGCAAACTGGCTGCAAAGGAACAGCAATTACTCTGAGCAGTCATGGAGAGGATGTCTTTGCAGATGTTTGGGCCAAGGTATCTGGGATGAGAAAACCAGTAATGACCCCGGCAGCCAATGGGAGGAAGCCCAGCATTCCATCAGCTGACATGGTAGGTGCTGGTGGTGAGGCATTACAGTCAGCCCTTTGCATGCAACGAAGGAGGGGTGGTCCAATGGGAGCCACTCAGGCATCTGCCTAGTGCCGCAGAAGGATGTTCAAATATTCCGGTGCCCAGCTGGCACCCTCTGAATGCAACTGGCAGAGGCAAGGATGGCTTCATGGGCCTGCAACAGGGCCAATGGTCCCGAGAGAGTCCCTAGGCTTGGCTGAATGTGTCACTGGATATAATTAATAATTTTTTCTTTGCACCTGTATCTTTTAAGTGAAGTACGGAGAAGTATGTGTGAGCAGAGGATGGAGGCTGTGTTTATACGGGGGGCTGTGTGGGGTGCCTGGGGCTGGGATCCTGACTCGCTTGCCGGTAGTGATTGGCAGAGACCCTAGGAGTGAGGGGGGGGCTCCTCACGGGGGCGGTACAGGTTGCTGAGTAGGAACTTCTCGGCTCAGCCTGTGGATTTCGTCAGGAAATTATTACAGATCCCAAGTATGCTTGTGGACATTGCAATAAAGCTTTCCAGGGAGTTCCGGGGTTTCTTCTAAGATTTCAGAATCCGTAGTTTGGAGAAGTGCTATAGCTTTGCACAGCAAATACCCAGTCTTAGAAATAGAGGTTAAATGTAAAGATCGTCACAAGGAAGGGACAACTGTCTTCATAAGGAGCTCCCACGGTACTGCTTAAGAACAAGGACCACAATTGTAGAATTCACTTTTCCTTATAACGGAAGACACAGAGATAGAAGGCACAAGCAGGCACTTTAATTATATACAAATCCGTGAAGCCACGTGGGCTATTTGCACGCCCTCCACTAGCTGCAGAGATGGTCTGAGAACACAGTAGAAGGGCTCTGCGTTCACACTTCACTGTGGACCACAGGGAGCATTGGCCCGGAGAGCTGCCTCCGTTCAGAAAATGTGTCCTGTGACTGTCATCAGCTCTAGATACAAATAAAAAAATTATCAGAAATTCATCCCAATGTTGCCTCAGCCTGTAAAACACTCTCAACAGCTCCA
>NW_023224992.1:0-746 GCF_002007445.2 Ailuropoda melanoleuca | reverse complement strand
AAAAGTTATCACAATCAGGTTGAAAAGAATATATATCAAATCACTTTGTGCTTTGAATTTTTCTTTGGAAATCCTTGCTTCATTTGGTACTATGAGATGTATTTTTAATAGTAAATGTACTTATCAACATTTTGATAGATCATACTAAAATACCTGTATTTTCTTTCCTTGTGATACTTGGTTCTCAGGACACATTCAATTCAGTAAATTCACTCGACAAAGTTTTTACAATATCAATTGTGTGCGAGATACTCTACTAGACCCTGAAAGAGATACAAATTTACAAGGTCCCTGGGTTTTTGTTTAAATCACTTCTTTTAATAGTGAAAATGAAGCATGGACCCAAATATTCTCAGTGCAAAATAGTACAAGAACCACTATAGGTGTAATGGAGAATAATAAAGGATAAACCTGATTTGACAGTCAGAGATGACATCAAAGAGATGATATTTGGGATAACTTGAGAAGAAATGGGGTAAGTAGAAGGTAGAAGGAGACCAGAAGCAAGGATCCACGGAAACAAATAAGCGAGGCCACAAATATAGAGTCATCCCAATTCACATCCCCAGGGTATCCAACTTCAGTGGCCAACTTCCAACCACCAGTATCTTTATCCATTTGCCTGAGTGCTTTCTCTGAAATGGCAGAATGTCTTTTTCCGTGGATACGACTAGCCAAAGTGCTGGGGAATGAATATCTCCCACAGTTGGTATAGAAATAAATGCTCAGTTCCCCTGACTGTGATG
>NW_023224991.1:0-746 GCF_002007445.2 Ailuropoda melanoleuca | reverse complement strand
AAAAATGTCAGTATTCCCAAAGAGGCATTTTAGAGTTGTCTTCTTTAAAATGTTTTTAAACCTTCCTGGTTCAGAATTGGAGTTCTTAATTGGGTTGGCCCTTTGGAATTATTGGAAACCAACTATAAACAGCCTCTACCATCGCCTGAGGCAGTCATAATGTTTTTTTTTTAATTGCTATAAAAGCTCACCTGCGTTATTAAAAGTCCAAATAGTCTTCGTCTTTATGGCTTGGAATTTCATACTCTTATTTGTCCATAATGTCAGCACTTTATCCATTTTTATTGCTAGAGGCTTAAATTTTTCTTTCTTTCATATTATTATAGTTTTTCTCCTTTCCAACCCACTCCTATGTTTACACCTTATGTCCCTGAAAATGCACAAATATGACCAAACCTCATTTTGGGGGGCTGCCAGATCAAACACTGTCCTTTTTAGAAATAGCTACCAAATGTACATCGTCAGTTTACCAGAATTCCTGTTTTCTTACCTTTGCCTGAGAGTACACTTAAGGTGTTTGGTGTTAAAGCCAGCTCCAAGAAACCCCTGACATTTTGTAATAAAGCAAAACCACTCATGAACTAACATTTGCTCAGAGCCTAAAATAAGTCATGCAACCAGCCTAAATGGAATAACTAGAACTTTCTCTCCCTTCTGAGTTCCAGTTTCTAAGTTGACCAAGGCAGGTTTAGTTATTGGCGGTAGATACAAGTATATTTGCTAACTAAACAAACTGGGGTTGGGTG
>NW_023224990.1:0-746 GCF_002007445.2 Ailuropoda melanoleuca | reverse complement strand
GCTCACACCCTGCTGAAGAGCAAAGAGCAGTTCGCACAAGTACAGTTTTACCTTTTTCACCTTTCTTGCCTCGTACTCTCCTTCCTCCTTTCATTCACACGTGGGAAGGTATCAGAGTTTTCATATGTCTACGGCACTTTTCTTCCAAGACCCTTCTGCATCTGGCCCTTTGCTTGGGCTCTCTAACAAGCAGCCTGCTGCCACTTCACATCCGTCCCCACAAAGGCAGCCCTTCTCATCCCCTCAGGGCCTGGGCAGGAACCAGTCTCCTCCTATGTGTCCCTTCACATGACAGGCAGACATCTGGTGATTTCTGATTTGGGTCCTTCAAAGTGTGTTGCTGTTGAATTTCTCCACGGTGTCAGGGTTGTGTGTGGGGGTGGAGGGTTTGAGCCAGGCTGCCTGGCCCTCTGGCCTGGGCTGGGTGGGAAGCAGCTGTGGCTTTGAGCATGACTCCGCTAGCCACCAACTTTACCTGGTCTGGGGGAGCAGCAGATGCGTTTCCCAAGGAGATGCTGCTGTTTGTGAAAGCGGAAATGCAGTAAATGTGGCGCTTCTGGATGCTGAGTACATTGGGATTATTCGGAATTGCTTTAAGCCAGGGTAGGCTTTAGGTTTTATGCATGAGTTTTATTCATTTATTTTCCATACGGAGTAACGTGTACTGATCTTAGTGCTAATCAAGATGGATTTGTGGCTACAATTAAAAGTCTGCCCAGAATTTGGCAAAGCGTGTGAATGAAAGA
>NW_023224989.1:0-746 GCF_002007445.2 Ailuropoda melanoleuca | reverse complement strand
TGTTGAATTTAATGGGAGTTCCCTATGCTTCTTGCATTTTGATGTCTGTATCCTTCCCCAGGTTAGGGAAGTATCACCTATAATTTGTTTGAATAAACCTCTGCTCCTTTATCTCTCTCTTCATCTTCTGGTACTCTTATGATATCAATGTCATTATGATTTACTAAGTCACTGAGTTCTCTAAGTCTACCCTCGTGGTCCATTACCTTTCTTTCCCTTTTCTTTTCCACTTCATTATTTTCCATAATTTTATCTCTACATCACTGATTTGCTCCTTTGCTTCACCCATCCTCGATTTTAAGGTCTCCATTTATGTTTGCATCTCGGTTATGGCATTTCTAATTTGGCCTGACTTGATTTTAGTTCTCTTATCTCTGCATCGAGGGATTCTCTAGTGTGTTCTATGCTTTTTTCAAGCCCAGGCAGTATCCTTATAGTCATTGTTTTAAATTCGAGTTCAGACATCTCACTTACATCTGTGTTGATTAACTCCCTGGCTGTGAGTTCTACCTTGTGTTTGTTCTTTTGGGGTGAATTTTTCTATCTTGTCATTTTGTCCAGAAAAGAAGAAAGAGAAAAAAGAACAACAAAAACAGAACAAACAAAAAAACCAAGAAAAAGCAAAAAACAAAGAAAAAGAGAACAAGAAAACAAAAACACAAAACAAGAAACAAACAAACAAAAATCTTAGGATCCTGGTGTGCTTGTTAAAAGAATTAAGATCCCAAAATAAAAAATAAATAAAT
>NW_023224988.1:0-746 GCF_002007445.2 Ailuropoda melanoleuca | reverse complement strand
CCAGGACAGAATATTCTTAACATCAAAACTAGGTAGGGTCATTAGAGGAAAGGAAAACTAAACCCATGTTATACTTGACATAATGCAAAAGTTTTGACCAAAATATAAGCAAAGGGAATAGTCTATGAAAAATATGCTCTTCTAGGATTAAGTTGTGTTTAAACTTCATGTAGAAAGACATTTTAACATTAGAATAATCCATAAATGCAGTAGCTTAAAAGAGAAGGAACAATTGCTTCAATAGATACAAAATATGTATTTGATAAAATTTAACACCCATTCTTTATAAAAATTTATTGAGACCAGAACTTACTCAGCTTGACAAAGAGAAGCCACTTAAAATATATAAGTACTATCAAATATTTTAATTATTTAAAATTAGGGATGTGACAGGTGACTTACTAAACTCATTTCTGTTCAACTTTTTTTTTTCACTTGTATTCAACTTTTAACTGAAGATCCAAGCCAGCATACTAAGAAGTGATAATCAAATGAATAGAATAAAAATGGGGAAAAAAGGAAATAAACTGTCACTATTTGCTGTTAAAAATGCTCATGTAGAAAACTAAAGAATATAGAGAAAAATATGAAAATAGGGTGGTAATAAAGTGATTGGATGTAAAACTAATATGTAATAATTAATTGTATTTCCATATAACAGTAACAAATACCTAGAAAATATAATTAAAAAGACATCGTAACTTAAAACAGTAGTAGCAATTCTAGTAGGTGTAGTAGGATTATAA
>NW_023224987.1:0-931 GCF_002007445.2 Ailuropoda melanoleuca | reverse complement strand
CCTGCTTAAATGTCAATAGCTTTCACTTTGATTATCTTCCTGTCACTGAGAGCCAGTGTAACCCAGTTGTTTGACTTTGTCTCACCACTACCAGGAACATTACTTCTTTTTCTCTTCTATCCCCCAGAGCTCAGTTGCTTCATTTGGTATCTAATGTCCTAAACATTTGCCTTAAGTGTTTTTAGGTATTTGTTCAGACATATTGGGGAAGAAAAAAAAACTTTAGTGCACAATATTTTTATCTAGAGAAGAATTAATCAACTAAATAACTTAATTTTGAAATGATACAAACAGTATATAAATCCTGGAATGAAAACCAGGGTGCTGTGAATCAAGAAGGTTCTCAGAACTGGGCACCCCCTCCCTTCTCTGTTATATAGTCCAGTCTGGGACTGTGACATAGCCCCTCTTCCCTTATGGTCTCCTGGGGAGCCATGCTCTCTCTGGATCACAAGCACAGTGTATAAAAAATAGCATTACCTTTGGAGTCAGAAAGCCTGAGCTTGATATAGCGGGCATCTGTCGGCTGCTCTAATATTGTGTGTGTGACCTAATTTAAAATAGTATAAAAACAGTGAAATATTTGGGTACAAATTCATCTTCATCTACAGCATAGTTAATTAGCATTTTGAAGCTCCTTAATCAAGCAAGACTCCACGCCCCACTTTCAGAGGTGATTATTCACTTAAAAATATCCTTACCAAAATATATACTAGGGGGTCTATTGACTAACACATAAGACATTACTAATTGTTAACAGTGAAGTGAGTAATGCTCAAATTGGGTGATGTGGATTGGGAATATTGCAGTCTCTTTCAGGAGTGAAGTATAAAAATCCAGCAGGCCCAGTGGGCATGTCACACGTCTCCTGGAAGACAGGAGCAGTGGTCTTCAAACTGGGCCACATGCACCCTTGGGGGTATGAAAAAAT
>NW_023224986.1:0-746 GCF_002007445.2 Ailuropoda melanoleuca | reverse complement strand
GGGGACGCAGGGAGAACCGCTCAGCCGTCCTGGAACCCAAGGCCCTTCTCGGGACAGAGCAGACATAGAGCGGCCTCCCTCAGGGTCTCCGCACAGCTGAACGGTGGGGGAAGGTGGCCGCAGACCACTTGGCGCAGCTGGGCCTCGTGCTCACTTTGCAGCCACGGCGCCTGCGTTCGCCAGCTTCGTGCTGCCTCATCCCTGGGCGGTGTGCGGCATGACGTCCCCAAACCGTTGGTCCTGTAGCACAGTGTCGTCAGCTTCCATGAGGAGGTTTGCCCTGCTCCCACATCCAAGCCGGGGGCTTCCCGCAGCCGTTGCTGGTGTAGACACGCATGGAGCCAAAGGTGAGTAGAGGGGAGTCTCTGACAGCAGCCCCCAGAGCACCTGCAAACCCAGGTGACAAAGCTGAGTGCCGGCCACACAGGAGAGTCCTAAGCCTTTTCAGACAACAGCCCCCTGGAAGATCTGCTGAAGCCGATGTACGCTCTCCAATAACATGTTTAAATACATGAAACAAAATGCACAGGGTTACGAAAGAAGACAATTATACTGAAATTCGGTTATCTCTACGGAAGGGAGAGTAACAGTAACAGACGGGTTCCATTATCAGCACATTACATACTAAGATCGGCAGCGAGTCTCTTATCTACCATGACTACCACGAAATTATCAGCAATTTCCATTAGGAACAAAGGGATAGATGCTGCTTTTAATACTGTGGTTTGTTTTCTGTATTAATACTA